>NW_027617131.1:0-144512 GCF_964187855.1 Myxine glutinosa
ATTCTTTGTAAAGTCTAATTTCTGTAAATCTCAAGGTGAATGCATTGCTGGGATTGATTGTTAAATATCGGCAAAGTTAAAGTTGTCAATAATTTTGCAAAAAAAGGAAAATTTCTTCAAAAGTACACAACTGTCTCTTCCCAGCGGAAGTGATTTGTTGTCACGTCCTCGCATCTTATAGGAATTGGTGTGTGAGGCTGTGCTCGAGTGTGTCCGTGGGCCACGTGAGTGCATGGCCCAGCTGCTGGCAGAACCTGCAGAAATCGAGCGGACCCTTCAAGATGGCGAGGTCCGAGCAAGGCATATCGCGAACGCCACCACAGAGCTTATCCGAACTCGAACTTTCTTGATTTGACATTGTCTTGCTCCTCCTTTTTATTTTTCTCACAAACCATTAAATTGCAGTAATCATATATCTGTATATACATTGCAATTTTTGAATAGATTGAATGTCTACATTTTCCACATCTTGGCTTAGTTGAGTAGCTAGTTATCTCAGTTGGTTGTGTGCTTGCCACAAAGTTTACTTGTTGGCTAAAAGTCTGTTTGCCCAACAAGCTAAAAGTCATTAGGCACTGTTTAGGCCATGATATAAGGCCTTCTATCATTCAATTTTGTTATGTACCTCATGTGAACAAGTGTATTTCATTTTGAATATTAGATCCGCATGTATTAAGTCAAAATCTGCAATTCCACACTCAATATTCCACCACAAAAGGTTATTATTTAGCCCAAGAACACGCTCACTATTTGATATTCGCGCAGACCTGATCACTCAGTACTATGGTCACATCAACCAATCAGAGGCAGCCGGATTAATTTACGGCACTATTTTATCTTCATCACGTAGTTCCGGCCTACTTGGTTTGCTGCAGAAAGGAATGTAAACAATGCGGTCTGATCAATTTTTGTCTAAAAAAAAAAAAAAAATTCGAAATTTGATTCAATTTGTCGATATGAGATGGGAAATAATGCGAGAGTTCACCTCACAATGGGCTGAGTGTGATGGCGAGGTAAAAACCATTGCTTCTCGTGTGATTTTCCAGTGTGAAGTTACGTACGTAACGAGGAAAATAAACCTTTTGTTCAGCCAGTGGTTGAGCTTGAGTAGAGTAATTTTTAGTAAGACACCCTTTCGGTTGATGGTTAATCTCTTTTCCCACTCGCCTAATCTTGAAGGCATCCTAGAGTAAACAACGTGAAGTTCCACAAAAACAAGTTTCAATTTCGCATGAGTGAGGTGAACTATGTCAACATGGAGCAGCAACGAAGGCTGGAAAGGGTGGAAATGCTAATGGTTCGGTGGATGTGCGGAGTATCGTTGAGAGAGAGGAAGACAAATGATGAATTGCGAAAGATGATGGGAATAGAGCCTGCGATTGATGCTGTGAAGAGAAACAGGTTGAGATGGTTTGGTCATGTGTTGAGGAAGGATGAAAGTGACTGGTTGAGAAGAGTGATGGAAATGAATGTTGAAGGAAGTAGAGGACGGGGAAGACCGAGAAAGACTTGGCTAAAGGTGGTGGAAGAAGAAATGCGGGCAAGGGGGTTAACAAGGGGAGATGCAGAAAATAGGGCAAAATGGAGAAGATTGTCATGGGGACCGCAAGGCTAACCCCCACTCTAGCAGGGAAAATGGCCTTAAAATGCCTGTTGTTGTTGAGGTGAACTATGTCGGCAGTGTGATTTCTGCAGAAGGCCGAAAGCCAGACCCAGAAAAAGTGAGAACCATCGCCGAGTACTTTCAGCCTGAGAACAAGGAAGACTTGCAACGGTTCTTCGGAACGGTGCATTATTTGGGCTGGATTATCACCAACCTATCCGCTCGTATGGCCCACTCAGACTAATCCTGAAGAATAATAATAATAATAATAATAATAATAATAATAATAATAATTCATTTATTTTGTATAGCGCTTTTCAAGAAGCCCAAAGGCGCTTTGACAGAGTGGAAAACATAATGCATAACGATACATGAAAACAACAATTGCAAAAAGACGAATCAATAGGGAAATATTTAAAGCAAAAGGAGGGAGAAGGAGAAGAGATGGTCAGGGGTTTAAATGCTGTGGGTTGAATGTTGAATGCAGTGCTGAACAGGTGGGTCTTTAGTGATGTTTTGAATGTGGTGAGTGAGGAGGAGTCTCTGATGGTGTGAGGTAGTGAGTTCCAGAGGGTGGGAGCAGCGATGGAGAAGGCCCTGTCCCCCCAGGATCTGAATTTGGTCCGGATGGAGGGGGTCAGGAGGTTGGTACCAGCAGAGCGGAGGTTGCGGGTGGGAGTGTGTCTGGAGAGGAGGTCAGCCAGGTAGGATGGGGCCAGGTTATGGAGGGCTTTCTTTGTATGTCAAGAGGAGGATTTTGTACTGGATTCTCTGGGGGATGGGAAGCCAGTGAAGCTTGTAAAGGACGGGGGTGATGTGGTCACGGGTCCGGGAATGGGTGAGTAGACGGGCAGCGGAGTTCTGAATGTATTGGAGTTTATTGGTGATTGTTGAGGGTGAACCATAGAGGAGGCTATTGCAGTAGTCCAGACGGGAGGTGATGAAGGCATGGATGAGGGTTTCTGCAGCCGTGGAGGAGAGGGATGAGCGGAGACGGGCAATGTTTTTCAGGTGAAAGAAGGCTGACTTTGTGATCTGTTTAGTGTATTTGTCGAAGGAGAGGGTTTGGTCAAAGATGACGCCAAGATTCCGGATGTGAGGGGAGGTGGATACTGGGATACCGTAGATGTTGAGGGCAAAGTTATGGGTTGATTTTGTGAGCGTTTTTGGGCCAATGATGATTATTTCAGATTTATCACAGTTAAGCTTGAGGAAGTTGATTGAAGCCAGGATTTTATTTCAGTGATGCAGTTTGTCCGGATAGAGTGGGTGTCGGTGGAGACGGACTTGGTGGAGATGAAAAGCTGGATGTCATCGGCGAAGCAGTGGAATTGGAGACCATGATGGCGGATTAAGTGACCGAGGGGGACAGGTAAAGTATGAAGAGGAGGGGGCCAAGAACTGAACCTTGGGGGACACCTTGGGGGAGGGGAGCAGTGGGGGATTTGCAGTTATTGATGGAGATGAACTGGCGTCTGTCAGAGAGGTATGATTTAATCCAAGAGAGGGCAGTGCCGGTAACGTTAAAGGTGGATTCAAGTCGGGTGAGGAGGATGGTGTGATCGATGGTGTCAAAGGCAGCGCTGAGGTCGAGGAGGATGAGAATGTTGAGGTTGCCAGCGTCAGAGGAGAGGAGAAGGTCGTTGGTGATTTTGAGGAGAGCAGTTTCAGTACTGTGGTTGGAGCGGAAGCCGGATTGGAATGTTTCATACAGGTTATTGGCAGAGAGGTGATGTTTGAGTTGAGCGGCTACAGCGCGTTCCAAAACTTTCGACAGAAAGGGTAGGTTGGAGATGGGTCTGAAGTTGTTTAGGGTGTCAGGGTTTAGACCAGGTTTTTTTAGAATGGGGGTAACAGCAGCAATTTTGAGGGAAGGTGGGACGATGCCTGTAGACAGGGAGGAGTTTATTGTTGCAATGATAAGTGGAGAGAGAGCAGGGAGGGAGGCCTTGACAAAGCTGGAGGGGATGGGGTCAAGAGTGCAGGTGGCAGTTTTCATTCCTATGAGGAGTTCAGAGAGGTCAGTAGGGGAGAACGGGGAGAACCGAGACAGGGATGGCAGGACAAGGGGGGGCAGGTGGTTGGAGGGGGAGCGGGTGCAGTGGTGGTCAAGCTGTTGTAGATGTTGTCAATTTTGCGTTGGAAGAAAGAGAGGAAGGAGATGCAGTTGTCTACTGTGAAGAAAAGACGTTGATTGATTGGCATTGGAGCAGTGGGCAGGACGCTGCATTTCAGGATATCAAGCAAACTTTGACCACAACACCCACTTTGAAGTTCTTCGATGTCCAATCTGCTGTTGTGATACAAGCCGATGCATCAAAGGCAGGCCTGTGTGCTTGCCTCATGCAAAAAGGTCACCCAGTGGCGTATTCTTCCAGGTCACTATCTGAAGCAGAACAAAATTACGCACCGATTGAAAAATAACTTTTGTCGATTGTTCTTGCACGTGAAAAAAATCAATCAGTATGTGTTTGGTAAAGCTGTGATTGTTGAAACGGACCATACGCCGCTTGAGATGATCATTCAGAAGAACCTCCGAAAAGCTTCATCCCGACCACCAGAGAATGCTTATGTGACTGTTCAAGTACTCCACAAACATTCGATACAAGCCAGGTCCTCAAATGCATGTCGCTGATGTATTGTCACGTGCCACATCCCCATGATTCGGTTGAGAAGGACCTCATGGCAGATGTGGAGGTAGATTCATCAGATCTCTTCCCATGACTAATGGGAAGTTAGAGGAAATGCAGCAAGCAACAAAAGGGAATAATTGTCTTGTGGAGCTGAATAGACTTGAAAAATACAGTTGGCCGACCACAAAAAGGTATGTGACCGAGCGTGGTCACCATTACTGGAGTATGAGGGACGTAGTTCATGAGACTGAGGTACTCGTGTGCCTGGGTGACAAACTCATCAGTCCGGCCATATTGAGAATGCAAGTCCTTAATAACATCCAGGAAAGCCATCTGGGAATATACGAGTAAGGCATGGGCACGCGAAATAGTCTACCGGCCTGGCATCTCAAAGGACATTGAAGAGACTGTGGCGCACTGCAGCAAATGTACCCAATATCCTCGGAACAACCAAAATGAGCCTCTTGTGGAGGTAGTTCTTGCATGTGTAAAACATCAATCAGCATGTGTTTGGTAAAACTGTTATTGTTGAAACGGACCATAAGCTGCTTGAGATGATCAGTCAGAAGAACCTCCGAAAGGCTTCATCCCGACTTCAGAGATGCTTCACTTTGCTTCAGAGTCCTCCCCACTCCTCCCTGTCCCCCCCACTCCTCCTCCCTCCTTCTCCTCCCCACTCACCCACCCTCCCTGTCCTCCCCACTCTTTCTCCCTCCCTGTCCCCCCACTCCTCCTCCCTCCCTGTCCGCCCCACCCCACTCCTCCCCCCTCCCCACTCCCTGTCCTCCCCACTCCCCGTCCCCCCACTCCTTGCCCCCCTCCACTCCCTGTCGTCCCCCCACTCCCTGTCCTACTCCCTCCCCATCCTCCCTGTCCCCCCCCCCACTCCTCCTCCTTCCCCGTCCTCCCCACTCCTCCTCCCTCCCTGTCCCCCCACTCCTCCTCTCTCCCTGTCCTCCCCACTCCCACTCCCCCCACTCCCTGTCCCCCTCCACTCGCTGTCTTCCCCCCACTCCTTGTACTACTCCCTCCCCATCCTCCCCACTCCTCCTGTCCTCCCCACTCCCCGTCCTCCCCACTCCTCCTCCCTCCCTCTCCCCCCACTCCTCCCTCTCCCCCCCACTCCTCCTCCCTCCCTCTCCCCCCACTCCTCCTCCCTCCCTGTCCCCCACTCCTCCTCCCTCCCTGTCCCCCACTCCTCCTCCCTGTCCCCCCACCCCGTCCTCCCAATTCCCTGTCCTCCCCACTCCACACTCCCAGTCCTCCCAATTCCCCGTCCTCTCCACTCCCCATTCCCCGGCTTCCCCACTCCCCGTCCTCCCCATTCTCCGTGCTCCCCACTCCCCATTCCCCATTCCCCGTCCTCCCCACTCTCCATTCCCCGTCCTCCCCACTCCCCATTCCCCGTCCTCCCCACTCCTCCCCGTCCTCAGCACTCCCCTTCCTCCCAACTCCCCATCCACACTCCCCATTCCCCATCCTCCCCACTCCCTGTCCTCCCCACTCCCCATTCCAAATTCCCCACTCCCCCCCCCATTCCCAATTCGTCACTCCCCTCCCCCACCATTCCCAATTCCCAACTCCCCTCCCCCACCATTCCCAATTCCCCCTCCCCCATTCCCAATTCCCCCTCCCCCCTCATTCCCAATTCCCCGTCCTCCTCACTCCTCCCCACTCCCCGTCTTCCCCACTCCCCATCCTCCCAATTTCCCATCCTCCCCACTCCCCGTCCACCCCACTCCCCGTCCTCCGCACTCCCCGACCTCCCCACTCCCCGTCCTCCCCACTCCCTGTCCTCCCCACTCCCCATTCTCCGTCCTCCCCATTCCCCGTCCTCCCCACTCCCCGTCCTCCCCATTCCCCGTCCTCCACACTCCCCATTCCCAATGCCCCATTCCCCCCTCCCCCATTCCCAACTCCCCTCCCCCACCATTCCCTATTCCTCCCCCATTCCCCCAACCCCAATTCCCCACATTCCCAATTCCCACCCCCCATTCCCAATCCCCCCCCCCATTCCCAAATCCCCCCATTCCCAATCACCCTCCCCCATTCCCAATTCCCCCCCCCCTCATTCCCAATTCCCCGTCCTCCCCACTCCCCGACCTCCCCACTCCACGACCTCCCCACTCCCCGACCTCCCCACTCCCCGTCCTCCCCACTCCCCGTCCTCCCCACTCCCCATTCTCCGTCCTCCCCATTCTCCGTCCTCCCCATTCTCCGTCCTCCCCATTCCCCGTCCTCCCCACTCCCCGTCCTCCCCACTCCCTGTCCTCCCCACTCCCTGTCCTCCCCACTCCCCATTCCCCGTTCTCCCCCCTCCCCCATTCCCAACTCCCCTCCCATACCATTCCCAATTTCTCCCCCATTCACAATTCCCCCCCCCCATTCCCAATTCCCCCCCCCCCCCATTCCCAATGCCCCACTCCACCTCCCCAATTCCCCGTCCTCCCCACTCCCTGTCCTCCCCACTCCCTGTCCTCCCCACTCCCCATTCCCCGTTCTCCCCCCTCCCCCATTCCCCGTTCTCCCCCCTCCCCCATTCCCCGTTCTCCCCCCTCCCCCATTCCCCGTTCTCCCCCCCTCCCCCATTCACAATTCCCCCCCCCCCATTCCCAATCCCTCCCCCATTCCCAATTCCCCCCCCCCCCCCTTCCCAATGCCCCACTCCACCTCCCCAATTCCCAGTCCTCCCCACTCCCCATTCCACCAATGAAATGGCGTCGCGAGCGCGGTGCCCTGATATTAGGGACCGGGAATGCCGCCAGGGGCGCTGCGCGCACTCCCCTACGTCACGCTCTGCATGGCACTCTGTGACCGCCGTTGCGGTGCAACGTGCAATGCTTTGCGGGCAAATCGTTTTTATGCCATGGTATGTCATATTTTGGACTTAACCACTCTTCATGACCGATCATGTGACATCTACACACTCATGGCTCCCACCGAGACGGATCCTGGTTTCACGTGAGTAATATTTACCATATTTGCTCGATTTTTGAAACCGATGCATGCAAATATCGTGTCTATACCACACGTAAAGTATTGTTTAGAAAGAATAAGCACATCTCCCCCTTGAAAGTGCCCCCTGAAGTGTGTCCAGGTGGAATTTCTAAGTCGTAGGTCTTAGCAACTCTCAGCAATCTTTTACCGCATGGATTTATCTCGAGTGTTTACTAAACTGTGCTAAGTTGAAGTTGCGGACATATTTCAGCAGTTTTCAATGCAAATCGGTCACAGATATGGATTCCATATTTATATGATATAATAATGGCCACTGATGCGGAAAATCGCTGATACGCTTTTGGCCATAACTTTGCTTACAGACATGCTAGAAGGGTCATCTCTGGCTCATTTTCTTCATCTTGAAGAGCTCCAGCAGCTCACATAGTAATTTTACATCTATCTCCAACTTGAATTTTTTTGGCCAGTCCCTACTGATATGACGTCACGAGTTGACGCGCACACCCACCTTGGAAGTGGCGCCGCACCTTTCGTGGCGGTGCCGGTTGTATTATCGGAGCATATCCGTGACTCCGTGTCCGTTCCTTCCCGCGTTCGTCGCCGCCTCACGTAGATCATGTGGTCGCCCCGAGTGTGCCTTATCGGGTCCGTTTTCCTGCTTTTCTTCACCATCGGCTTCTTCAGAAATGTTGACTTCAAATCGCTCCAGCGCAGCTTGCTTCAATCAGCCGAACTGTGAGTGTGGGGGATCGACCATCGATGGTGTGTCCACAGCAGGTGGTGTGAATGGCATTTCGAAACGAGCGATTGGAGCTCTCGGCTCGTCCCTGTTGACCGAACACGATAAATGAGATAATGTTTGTTTGTTTTTTAATAGGGGTCGTCTATTTACCTGTTGAATCGCCATACGCCTTAACAGAGGGAGGCGAAGAGGGCGAGGAGGAAGAGAGGAGGGGGGTAGAGAGGAGAAGGGGGAGAGGAGGAGGATAGAGAGAGGAGAGGAGGAGCATAGAGAGAAGAGAGGAAGGGGGTAGAGAGAAGAGAGGAGGAGAGCAGCGGGAAGAGAGGAGGGGGACAGAGGGAAGAGAGGATGGAGGCGGAGGGTAGAGAGAAGAGAGGAGAGGGTAGCGAGAAGTGAGGAGGGGGTAGAGAGAAGAGAGGAGGGGGTAGAGAGAAGAGAGGAGGAGGGTAGAGATAAGAGGAGGAGGGTAGAGAGAAGAGAGGAGGGGGTAGAGTGAAGAGAGGAGGAAGGGATAGGAAGAAGAGAGGAGGAGGGTAGACAGAAGAGAGGAGGGGGTACAGAGAAGAGAGGAGGGGGGTAGAGAGAAGAGAGCAGCGGGGTAGAGAGAAGAGAGCAGGGGGGTAGAGAGAAGAGAGGAGGGGGGTAGAGAGAAGAGAGGAGGCGGTAGGGAGAAGAGAGGAGGGGGGTAGAGAGAAGAGAGGAGGAGGTAGAGAGAAGCGAGGAGGAGGGTAGCGAGAAGAGAGGAGGAGGGTGGAGAGAAGAGAGGAGGAGGGTGGAGAGAAGAGAGGAGGAGGGTAGGGAGAAGAGAGGAGGGGGGTAGAGAGAAGAGAGGAGGGGGGTAGAGAGAAGAGAGGAGGGGGTAGAGGGAAGGTTGAAGGGGGCAGAGGGAGGAGAGATCATTGAGTAGGGGGTTGGGGTGGGAGGGTTGAGAAGGCAGAGGAATGAGGGGAGGGGTAGGAGGAGTAAGAGGTAGGGGAGTCGGTGGTGGACGTGGTATGGGGGAGGACTGAGGACCGAGAGCAAAGTGATGAATGAAATGGGTGAAGTTTGCATACGTTATAAATCCATGACCCAATTTTTTTTTGATGCTAACAGGTTTGGCCAGACTGGCATAACTTGGGATTAGCACATCATGAGAACTCTTTTGATGTTTAAGTAGTAAGACAGAACTGTCTTATCTGTCTCCCTCTTCCAAATCCTGGTGGCGTCTGGTCAAATCTGTTTCTGGTGTTTGTTCCCCCTCCATCCCCTCCCTTACCTCAAACGGCGACACAGCTGACTCCGCACGTGAAAAAGCTGAATGCCTCAACTCTGTGTTTGCCTCTAAATCTTGTGTCCCAAACCCATCCCTCTCTGTACTCACCGTACCCAGTCGTACCCAGCTGCTCCTGGACTCCGTGTCCTTTCCTCCTGACAAGGTGGAAAGGTTTCTGTCAACCCTCGACTCTGATTCTGCAACTGGACCTGACGGCATCAGCCCACGGTTCCTAAAACCCTGTTCTTCCACTCTTTCACTCCCTCTCTCTGTTCTCTTCACCCTCTCTTTTGCTCAAGGTCAACTGCCATCTGCTTGGAAATCAGCCAACATCACCACTTTGCACAAAAAGGTGCAAAAACAGATCCCAACAACGACATACCAATCAGCCTTCTCCCAATTATCAGAAAAGTCATGGAATCCATCATTGCTTCGGATATGAAATCTTTCCTCTTCTCCAATGGCTTGATCTCTGATCATCAATTTGGTTTCACACCAGGTCACTCTACTCTGGACATGCTGCCTCTGCTGTCTCAACAATGGATGGAGGTCCTCAATGCCAAAGAGGAAATTAGAGCTGTCTCCCTCGACATATCACGTGCCTTCGATACGGTCTGGCACCGCGCTCTGCTCACCAAACTCTCCTCCTTTGGTATCCATGGAAATCTCCACGCATGGCTGGCGGACTTCCTCTCTCGTCGTAGTCAACGTGTGGCCCTGAATGGGTTTCTCTCATCTCCTCTTCCTGTTCAGGCTGGAGTTCCCCAAAGCAGTGTTCTGGGCCCTGTGCTTTTTCTGGTCTTTTTTTTTTTGTATACTGAATCGAGGCTCGTGAAAGAGCTAACATTTACTTCACAAACAAATCAACCAGACAAACAAAATATATAAAAAGTGGGAGCGGAAAACAAGTTGGGGAGAGAAGGGGAAGCATACAAACACAACATTTGAGAGCAGGGAGATGTGTGGAAGGGAGAGGGCTTGGGGGGAGGAGGCGTGGGAAGGGGGGGGGGGGGAGGGAGAAGTATAAAATACAAGGACACCAAGGACTTCCAGGACAGAAGTTGGTATTTCAAAAAAGTGGAATTGGGGTGAAATTAGCGGGGGTAGAAAAGATCAAGGTTTTGGATGGGGGAAGATAAGACATGGTGGTGAACAGCTGTTTTAAAGACCTGGAGGGTGGAGTGGGATTGAAGAGAGTGAGGGAGTTTGTTCCAGAGGTGGGAGAAAAGAGGAATGAAGGAGTGAAGGTGAGCAGAGAGTCTTGATTTTGGCAGTTTGACCATAAGAGGGTTGCAGGCAGATCTTGTGCGACCTGTAGGAATATTTGCGGGACAGAGCCCAGAGAGAGCTGGGGGGGGGGCAAGGCCAGAGAGGATTCGGTAGAAGACGGAAAGACCACCAACCTGCCTGCGGTGAGTGAGTGAGAGGCCCTTGGAGTTAGCTTCATCGTGGGAGATTCCAATGATTCTGAATGCTTTGGTTTCAACAGCGTGAAGACGAGCTAGGTGTGAGGCAGGAGCACCGGCCCAGAGGGGAGAGCAGTATTCCATTGAGCTGCGGATGAAAGCCTTGTATGTGGTGAGGAGCTCAGGTATGCCAAGGAAGGACTTCGCACGACGGAGGATGCCCAGTCGGCGACTGGCTTTGGAGGCCAGATTTGAAATGTGGTTTTCCCAGGAAAGATCATGGCAGATAGTGAGACCCAAAAGCTTGAGTGACAGAACTTCTTGGAGAGGATTATTCAGAAAGTGGATGGGAGGGTTGTCCAGTCGGTCTTTTTGGAGAGACATCGTAAGAGTGTGAGATTTGTCAGGATTGAAAGTCATGTTCCACTTGTTTGCCCAGTCTGTGATTTTGTCCAGGTCTGCAGAGAGTGAGGAGGCTGCAGACTGCCGATCTGAGGGATGAAGAATGGAGCGACAGAGAGTAGAGTCATCAGCAAAGAGATACAGAGGATTTTCAAGAGAGTCAGAGAGATCATTGATGAAGACCAGAAAAAGCACAGGGCCCAGAACACTGCCTTGTGGAACTCCAGCCTGAACAGGAAGAGGAGATGAGAGAAACCCATTCAGGGCCACACGTTGACTACGACTAGAGAGGAGGTCCGCCAGCTATGCGTGGAGATTTCCATGGATACCAAAAGAGGAGAGTTTGGTGAGCAGAGCGGGGTGCCAGACCATATCGAAGGCACGTGATATGTCAAGGGAGACTGCTCTAATTTCCTGTTTGGCATTGAGGACCTCCATCCATTGTTGAGAAAGCAGAAGCAGCATGTCCAGAGTAGAGTGTCCAGGTCTGAAACCAAATTGATGATCAGAGATCAAGCCATTGGAGAAGAGGAAAGATTTCATTGCTGAAGCAATGATGGATTCCATGACTTTGCTGATAATTGGGAGAAGGCTGATTGGTCTGTAGTTGCTGGGATCTGTTTTTGCACCTTTTTTGTGCAAAGCGGTGATGTTGGCAGATTTCCAAGCAGATGGAAGATGACCTTGAGCAAAAGAGAGGGTGAAGAGAACAGAGAGAGGGATTGAAAGAGCGGAAGAACTGGATTTTAGGAACCGTGGGCTGATGCCGTCAGGTCCAGTTGCAGAATCCGAGTCGAGGGTTGACAGAAAATTTTCCACCTTGTCAGGAGGAAAGGACACAGAGTCCAGGAGCAGCTGGGTACGACTGGGTACGGTGGGTACAGAGAGGGATGGGTTTGGGACACAAGATTTAGAGGCAAACACAGAGTTGAGGCATTCAGCTTTTTCACGTGTGGAGTCAGCCGTGTGGCCATTTGAGGTGAGGGAGGGGATGGAGGGGGAACAAACACCAGAAACTGATTTGACCAGACGCCACCAGGATTTGGAAGAGGGAGACAGATAAGAGAGTTCGGTCCTGAGAACGGAGAGATATTGTTTCCTGGCTCTCCTGAGGGTGGACAAACACTTGTTTCGGGCTTTGTGAAAGGAAATGAGATTTCCTTCCGTTGGATTTGCTTTCCAGGAGACGAAAGCAAGTTGTTTCTGGGCAATAGCCTCACCACAAGATTCCGTGTACCATGGACGGGAGGAAGGGTATGACAACAGAAGACGAGATGGGATAAATCTGTGCATGAGAGAGAGCAGTTTGCTTTGGAAGAATTCCCAGGAAGAATTTATGTCAGAGGCAGTAGAGATGGGAGACCAGTCCAGATGATTGATGGCTGCTTGAAGACCGTGCCAGTTGGCCTGAGTGAAATGCCAGACTCGTCGACGCTGAGGAGGCTCTCTGAGAATGGTCAGAGAGATGTCCACTTTAACAAGCACATGATCAGAAGAGCCGATTGGAGCAGAAGAAGAGCAGCAGACATTTTCAGGGAAGTTAGTCATAACCAAGTCCAGAAGAGAAGATGCTCCGTTGAATGAAATCCGGGTCGGGAAATTGACAGATTGTGTCAGTCCCAGTGAGTCACAGAATTCCTTTGCTGAAGAGCCATGGCTGGTGAGAGAGGTACCCACACCCAGCCAACTGGCATGGTGACAGTTGAAATCACCACATATGAGGAAGAGAGAGTTGGGATGGGTAGATAGAAGTTGGTCCATATTCTCAGACAGCAAGATGTAGATGGAGTCATCACTGTTTGGTGGACGGTACAACACACATATGAACAAAAGGTGGGAGCGAAGGGGAAGCCGTAGCCAAAGGTATTCCTGGGGGTGAGGTGGAGAGAGGGCAGTGCAGGGCGAGTGAGGAAGAGAGTTTTTTTATAAAGATAGCAACCCCACCTCCAGGACGAGGCTCACGTCTATCATACCGGAGGAGGGAGTAACCTGGGAGAGATACCAAGGAATCAGAGACATCATGAAGGAGGAAAGTTTCTGTTAAGCAGATCACGTCTGGTTTGTCAGAAGCAACCTGTATGGAGAGATCAGACAAGTTTGAGCGAAGGCCCCGGATGTTTGAGGTCCATACTGTTAAGGAAGAGGAAGGGGGAGCATCGGATACAGAACAGGGGGGGGGGGAGTGGTAGGGTAAGATGTGGAAGAGGAGGAAGAGGTAGGGAGAGCTGTTGAAGGTGTGTCGGAGATTACAGAATAGCTTGGAGAAAGGGAAGAATGGGCAGACAAAAGGTTTGATGGTGATTGGGAGAGGCGCAGTGAGGTGTTATTTGACGAGGGGGAAGAGCGAGGCAGAAGGTTGAGGGAGATGAAGGTGAAAGTTGGAAGGGGGAAGAAGCGGGGAGGACGCTTTGAGGAGGAGGGGTGAGAGGGGAGTCTAGGAGGGGAGGAGCGAGGGAGAGTCTCGGAGGGGAGGGGTGTGGGGGGAGATTTGAAAGGAATGGGTGATTGGGAAGATTTGGAGGGGAGGGGCAAGGGGGAAGATTTGAAAGAGATGGGTGATGGGGATGATTTGGAGGGGAGGGGCAAGGGGGTAGATTTAGAGGGGAGGGGTGATGGGAAATGGGATTTTAGGGTGATGGGATTTTGAAAAGTGTACGATTAATGGGAAACGAACATTTATTGCAAAATGAGTTTCTTGAGACATTCGAGTCAAAAATACGTTTGAGGACGCTGGAGGGAGGATGGAGTGCTGGAGAGTTTAGGGAATGAATGAAAGATGCACTATAAGAGATGGAATTTTTTTTTGGAATGAATCGATTTGGTGAGCAAGTCGAAAGCATCCTTTTATAGAAGAAGAAGAAGAAAAAGGTGTTGTAGAATATAACAGAATACAGGTCTTCAGGGGACAGATGACATTTTTTAACAACGTGATCACGTGATCACAAACAACGTGGTCGAAGAACGAACGAACAAATAAGAACGAATAAACGAATAAGAACGGAAGGAATTTTTTTTTTTTTTTTTTTTTTTGAGATTTTAAAACGAGGAAGTATGGGGTGAAAAGACCGTGAAAAACAGAGACCGGAAAGTAATTGCAGCGCGATCGGAGAACCACTGAGACAAAAACAAAGCCTCAAGCCAAGGTCGGACACGGTAGCCTCGTACTACACTTAGGCCTCAGAATACGCGATACGAAAGACCGACGATTCTGTACACAGGTATGAAAAACCAACACCAAGAATACTATTAAAGACACCCCAATAGGTACATACACCGAGAGAAAGATACAGTTTCGACAAAACCACAATTGTGAAAAGTTACTTAACTTCGAAAGCGAGCACGCATGGACAGCTTTGAAGAGACGAGACCTCCAATCTTGCGCATGCGCAAGATCTTGCGATGCGCAAGTTGCGCGCATGCACAAGTCTTCATCAATGATCTCTCTGACTCTCTTGAAAATCCTCTCTATCTCTTTGCTGATGACTCCACTCTCTGCCGCTCCATTCCTCGTCCCTCAGATCGGCAGTCTGCAGCCTCCTCACTCTCTGCAGACCTGGACAAAATCACGGACTGGGCAAACAAGTGGAACATGTCTTTCAATCCTGACAAATCTCACACTCTTACGATGTCTCTCCGAAAGGACCGACTGGACAACCCTCCCATCTACTTTCTGAATAATCCTCTCCAAGAAGTTCTGTCACTCAAGCTTTTGTGTCTCACTATCTGCCATGATCTTTCCTGGGAAAACCACATTTCCAAGCTGGCCTCCAAAGCCAGTCGCCGACTGGGCATCCTCCGTCGTGCGAAGTCCTTCCTTGGCACACCTGAGCTCCTCACAACATGCAAGGCTTTCATCCGCAGCTCAATGGAATACTGCTCTCCCCTCTGGGCTGGTGCTCCTGCCTCACACCTAGCTCGTCTTCACGCTGTTGAAACCAAAGCATTCAGAATCATTGGAATCTCCCGCGATGACGCTATCTCCGAGGGCCTTTCACTTACTCACCGCAGGCAGGTTGGTAGTCTTTCCGTCTTCCACCGACTCCTCTCCGGCCTTGCTCCCCCAGCTCTCTCTGGGCTCTGTCCCCCAAATATTCCTGCAGGTCGCACAAGATCTGCCTGCAACCCTCTTATGGTTAAACTGCTCACCTTCACTCCTTCATTCCTCTTTTCTCCCGCCTCTGGAACAAACTCCCTCACTCTCTTCAATCCCACTCCTCCCTCCAGGTCTTTAAATCGGCTGTTCACCTCTATCTCTTATCTTCCCCAATCCAAAACCTTGATCTTTTCTACCCCCGCTAATTTCACCCCAAATCCACTTTTTTGAGGTGACTTTTGTCTTCTTTCCTGGAAGTCCTTGGTGTCCTTGCGTTTTATACCTATCCTGCCTCCCCCCAGGCCCTCTCCCTCCCACACATCTCCCGATGTCCCTGCTCTCAAATGTTGTGTTTGTGTGCTTCCTCCCCTTCTCTCCCCATCTTGTCGACCGCTCCCCTTTTTATATACTTTGTTTGCTTGTTTGTTTGATAAATGTTAGCTCTTTCACGAGCCTCGACTCTGTATACAAAAAAAAAAGAAAAAAAAAAAGGTTGATTACAAGTTGAGACATACAAGGGTATCCAATGTCCTCACCTGTCTCTTGTGCTCTGGCAGATCAGGGCTCCCCATTTGGTGGGGTCCTTTACTTCCAACCTTCTCTTTCTGTCCCTTGATGTCGGCAAGATCTTTCACAGGAATCATTTTCTCTCTGCTGCAGGAACAGTTAATGTGGGCTTGGATCACACAGCCCTCATCGGCCTCACAGCCTCCCCCCTCACAACTGGTAATCTGACACTTGCAAGTCAAAATATCAAATAACTTGTCTAACTTGACAATGAACCTCTCTTTGGCATCAAGTTTGCCCTTACCAAGAGAAAACTTCACTGCCTGATTCCAGACCTCCTTGAGCTTGGACATGATGGTCACCTTTTCATTGATAACAGGAGGCTTGAAAAGAGCATTAGCTTTGCTCCACTGACAAATCAGACCAGGGTAGATGTCAGACACGAGCTTTGAGCAACAAGATGGCTACAACTGCCGTCCCAACAGGAAGTTACCAAAATAAAAGCCCTAACTTCAAAATAAAAAACGTCTCTTTTTTCCAGAAGAATAGCAAAATAATCAAAAATTTAATAATAATCAACTGCAAATTGATGTAGGTTAGGGTTATCAGAATTTTTTTAAAAACCTCAGATTTGTGTTCTACACACCAAAATAGTAATATGAACACCCCTCTCGATTGATTTACAAAAAAAAAAAAGTATGGCCCGCCCTAGTGCTCCAGCCCGATTTCTTCCGAAGTCATGTCAGGGGGAAGGGCGTCATTTAGTGTTGTACTAAAGGTCGTCATTTAGTGTTGTACTAAAGGTCGTAACTAATGTTAAAGGGCGCTTCCGCTTCCGGTCCGGTCTGAAGAGGACGCAGGCGTCACATGCTTGCCGCTTCTTCGACTGGGCCACTGTCTGTGGCTTGCTTTTTTGGTGGTCGTGCGGATTTTTTGGCCATTGAGTCTGCCCTCCGCATAGTCCCGGCTCTGCTCCCTGCTTCGCCTACCCGGCTCCTTCGCCTGCTCGCTGTTTCCTCGGGCACGCTCTCGTGGGTTGTGTCCTTCGCAGCGGTGTGGCGGCGGTTTTCCCGCCGTGATCTTGATTTGTAGCGGCGGCGGTTGATTGCCGCTGCATTTCCCGCTTTGCCGTGATTAACCTTGGCCTCGTGATCGTCTCTTTGCTCCTGTCTGCCCTCTGCTTGGTCCCGACTCTGCTCCTGGCTTCACCTACCTGGCTCCTTCGTCTCCTTGGGCCTGCTCCCGTGCGTTGGGACCATTGTTTCGCCTCCTCAACCTTGGCCTCGTGCTCGCCTCTCCGCTCCTGCCTGGCATGGCTCTGCGGTACTCCGCCGCAAGGCTCCTTCTGCTCAATACCCGCTCCACCCCATCATGCATCTCTGCCATCAAATCAAATGGACTCCTCCGACGACCCAGGTACATTCACCGTGGCTCCGGTCGTAAGTTTGTATATGTACAATCAGGTCACTCCATCCCCGTCCTCTGGTCGGCTCAGCGCACTCCCGCTCATCGTCCCAGCACACCTAGTCACGGCAACGCACAAAATCGCACCTCCTGCCTGCGAACCCTGGCTAAATCACCTGAATTCATCCCCGCTGTTCAAAACAACATCAAACTCACCCTGTTCAACACCCGGTCCCTCAACAACAAATGCCTCATCCTCAACGACTACATCCTGGATAACAAACTGGACTTTCTCGGTCTCACCGAAACCTGGCAACAACCACTGGACTACTACACGCTCAACCTCACCACACCCAACGGATATTCCTACGTCAATAAACCATGCTCGGAGGGCCGAGGTGGTGGAATTTCCGTTATCCACCGTCAAGACATCAGGACCAGCCTCATCCCCATCGCCTCATCCTCATCCTTTGAACACCTGGCTTTTAAACTCTCTGGTCGCACGCAGTCAGTCATGGCTGTCGTCTACCGCCCTCCCAAACCACACCCATTATTCCTGTCTGACTTCTCCTACTTTCTGACCCAGCTATGTTCCCTCTCCCCCTCAATCCTCCTCCTTGGTGATTTCAATATCCACATGGATTCCACTGACTCCACAATGACCACTGACTTCACTGATTTACTCACCTGCTTTAACCTCACTCAACATGTCAACTTTCCTACGCATATCCGTGGTCACATTTTGGACCTTGTCTGCTCCACTGGATTAATTTTGCACCATCTCTCTGGCTCCGACCTCACCCTCTCTGACCACTTCGCCATCACTATGACCATCAACATCCCCACCCCAACACCAAGACATTATCGCACTATCAACTTCGGTAAGCTAAACGCTCTTTCACCTACCTCATTCTCATCCACCCTCTCTGAAAAAATGTCCACTTCTCCATTCATTGACCTCCACACCCCTTCCGACCTCACTGACTACTACAACCACACTCTCTCCTCCTGCCTTGACCAGCTTGCACCTGTAAAAACCAAAACAGTTTCTTTCACCCATTCTGCTCCCTGGTTTACCCCTGAACTCCGCCTGATGAAAACTCGTGCTTGCCAACTTGAAAGACTCCGCAATAAAACAGGTCTCACAGTTCACTCCCAAGCCTACAAGGACCACCTACAACACTACAAAGATGCCCTCTCCCACGCCCGCTCCGCCTACTACTCTCAAATTATCCACTCTGGCTCCGGAAACCCAAAAGCACTCTTCTCGACAATAAACAAACTCCTCCACCCCCTGGACACCACCACCCAGTCATTCACAGTAGACAACTGCATCTCCTTCCTTTCTTTCTTCCAACGCAAAATTGACAACATCTACAACAGCTTGACCACCGCCGCACCCGCTCCCCCTCCAACCACCTGCCCCCCCTTATCCTGCCTTCCCCTGTCTCAATTCTCCCCGTTCTCCCCTATTGACCTCTCTGAACTCCTCATAGGAATGAAAACTGCCACCTGCACTCTTGACCCCATCCCCTCCAGCTTTGTCAAGGCCTCCCTTCCTGCTCTCTCTCCACTTATCATTGCAACAATAAACTCCTCCCTGTCTACAGGCATCGTCCCACCATCCCTCAAAATTGCTGCTGTTACCCCCATTCTAAAAAAACCTGGTCTAAACCCTGACACCCTAAACAACTTCAGACCCATCTCCAACCTACCCTTTCTGTCAAAAGTTTTGGAACGCGCTGTAGCCACTCAACTCAAACATCACCTCTGTGCCAATAACCTGTATGAAACATTCCAATCCGGATTCCGCTCCAACCACAGTACTGAAACTGCTCTTCTCAAAATCACCAACGACCTTCTCCTTTCCTCTGATGCTGGCAACCTCAACATTCTCGTCCTCCTCGACCTCAGCGCTGCCTTTGACACCATCGATCACACCATCCTCCTCACCCGACTTGAATCCACCTTTAACGTCACCGGCACTGCAATCTCTTGGATTAAATCATACCTCTCTGACAGACGCCAGTTCATCTCCATCAATAACTGCAAATCCCCCACTGCTCCCCTCCCCCAAGGTGTCCCCCAAGGTTCAGTTATTGGCCCCCTCCTCTTCATCCTTTACCTGTCCCCCCTCGGTCACTTAATCCGCCGTCATGGTCTCCAATTCCACTGCTTCGCCGATGACATCCAGCTTTTCATCTCCACCAAGTCTGTCTCCACCGACACCCACTCTATCCTGACAAACTGCATCTCTGAAATAAAATCCTGGCTTCAAATCAACTTCCTCAAACTTAACTGTGATAAATCTGAAATAATCATCATTGGCCCAAAAACGCTCACAAAATCCACCCATAACTTTGCCCTCAACATCGACAGTATCCCAGTATCCACCTCCCCTCTCATCCGGAATCTTGGCATCATCTTTGACCAAACCCTCTCCTTCGACAAATACACTAAACAGATCACAAAGACAGCCTTCTTTCACCTGAAAAACATCGCCCGTCTCCGCTCATCCCTCTCCTCCACGGCTGCAGAAACCCTCATCCACGCCTTCATCACCTCCCGTCTGGACTACTGCAATAGCCTCCTCTATGGTTCACCCTCAACAATCACCAATAAACTCCAATACATTCAGAACTCCGCTGCCCGTCTACTCACCCATTCCCGGACCCGTGACCACATCACCCCCGTCCTTTACAAGCTTCACTGGCTCCCCATCTCCCAGAGAATCCAGTACAAAATCCTCCTCTTGACCTACAAAGCCCTCCATAACCTGGCCCCATCCTACCTGGCTGACCTCCTCTCCAGACACACTCCCACCCGCAATCTCCGCTCTGCTGGTACCAACCTCCTGACCCCCCCCCCATCCGGACCAAATTCAGATCCTGGGGGGACAGGGCCTTTTCCATCGCTGCTCCCACCCTCTGGAACTCACTACCTCACACCATCAGAGACTCCTCCTCACTCACCACATTCAAAACATCACTCAAGACCCACCTGTTCAGCACTGCATTCAACATTCAACCCACAGCATTTAACCCCTGACTATCACTTCTCCTTCTCCCTCCTTTTGCTTTAAATATTTCCCTATTGATTCTTGTCTTTTTGCAATTGTTGTTTTCATGTTTTGTTATGCATTATGTTTTGCACTCTGTCAAAGCGCCTTTGGGCTTCATGAAAAGCGCTATACAAAATAAATGAATTATTATTATTATTAATGTTCATGTGGTTTGCAGTGCCATAATGGACAAAGGTTTGATTACCAGTTGAGACATACAAGGGCTATACTCATTATTCCCGAACTAACTATCACCCGAATCTCCTGGTAGATTCACAATCGTATATCTTATCCCGACAAACGCCTAAACATGAATAACTTATTACAGGTAGATTCCCTATCGCGACAGTCAAATACCTCCCTATACAGATATACCTGGCTCTGGATTTTGCTTTACCCCCAGACATAACAATATAAAATCGGGGTCTAAGGGGGTTTATCGGGGTCTAAGGGGGTTTACCGGGGTCAAAGTGGATCCAGGTTTGACCGCCCTCCCCCCCCTTCCCAAATAGGAATTTGCTTTTTCCTCTGAAACTACAAACACAATTTCGATGAAACTTCACCACAACTTTCATCATTTGTGATGTACCAAAGTTTGTTCACGGCATTAAAAAAAAAAATCTTCCCCTTTAGGGGTCTACGGGGGAGAGGGGGTCAAAGTGGGTCCAGGTTTGACACCCCCCCCCCCCCCCCCTAAAATAGGTATTTGCTTTCTTCTCTGAAACTACACACGCTATTTCGATTAAACTTCACCACAACCGTCACCACCCGTGATGTACCAATGTTTCTTCACGGCATTAAAAAAAATCTGCCACTTTTGGGGTCTTCGAGGGGTTGCCCCCCAAAATCGGTGTTTGCTTTGTTCTCAGAAACTACACACGCAATTCCGATGAAACTTAACCACAACCTTCATCACCCGTGTTGTACCAAAGTTTGTTCCTGGCATTTGAAAAATCAATGTCTAAGGTGTTCTGGGGGGGGGGGGGGCTTGCCCCCCAAAATAGTTATTTGCTTCTTTTCACAGAACCTACACACACAATTCTGATGAAACCTCACCATAACCTTCATTACCCGTTTTGTACCAAAGTTTGTTCAAGGCATTGGAAGAATTTGGGTCTGAGGAGGTACACGTGGTGGGAGTGGGGGGGGGGGGGGGGGGTGCCCCCCCAAAATAGTTTTTTGTTTTGTTTTGTTTGTTTGTTATCAAGTCTTATGATTATGTTAGTATGATTCTACATGCTGCCCTGTCTTCCAGCAACCATTGAAATTGGTTTAAAATACCTTTAGTCAGTGCAGTATACTGTTTATTCTACCAGGTAAGCGCCAGGAGTGCCAGAGTCCAGGAGCAGCTGGGTATGACTGGGTATGGTGGGTACAGAGAGGGATGGGTTTGGGACACAAGATATAGAGGCAAACACAGAGTTGAGGCATTCAGCTTTTTCACGTGCGGAGTCAGCTGTGTAGCCATTTGAGGTAAGGGAGGGGATGGAGGGGGAACAAACACCAGAAACAGATTTGACCAGACGCCACCAGGATTTGGAAGAGGGCGACAGATAAGAGAGTTCGGTCTTGAGAACGGAGAGATATTGTTTCCTGGCTCTCCTGAGGGTGGACACACACTTGTTTTGGGCTTTGTGAAAGGAAATGAGATTTCCTTCCGTTGGATTTGCTTTCCAGGAGACGAAGGCAAGTTGTTTCTGGGCAACAGCCTCACCACAAGATTCCGTGTACCATGGACGGGAGGAAGGGTATGACAACTGAAGACGAGATGGGATAACTCTGATGGGATAAATGTGTTATTAAATTAATAACAATAATTAATCAATTAATCAATAAATAATTAATCGATTAAATGATTAATCAATAAATCAAAAATATCCTTGATAGCCACATCACTTGGTCACTCATGTCCAAATAATAGCTTCCGAGCTCAAAAGGTGCCTGAGATATTGGCCAAATGAGAAAGAAAATAAATAAATGATTAATAATGAAAAAATAATAATAATAATCATAAAAAAATTAAATTATTAATCAATTCGGTCAAAGAACACATAAACCACCACCATTTCATCAGAATCTGTAACTTAAAAAAAAAATTTTTTAGTCATTAATCGAATAACTAAATAATTAATCGATTAATTGATTAATTAATAAATCAAAAATAGCCTTTGCAGCCAAATCACCTGGTCATTGGCATGTCCAAATATCAGCTTCCTAACTCAAAAGGTGCCTGAGTTAATGGTCAGAAGAGAAAGGAAATTTGATTAATTAAATAAGTACTTAATTAATCGCTAATAATTAAATAACTCCCCAATTATTTGATTAATCAAAAAACAAAAAATACTGTTTTTGACCAAGGACTTGCTCACTACTGTGCCGAAATTTCAGCTTCCCAGCTCAAAGGATGGCTGAGATATCGCCCGGACAAACAAACAAACAAGCAAGAAAACAACCAGAGTGAAAACTGAGTACTCTTTCAGCGTGCGTCACTGCCGAGCTCCTTTCGGTGCCCAGCAATGACGATTTGCAATGCCTGGAGATGGCATAGGAAATGTGCGGGGTACAAAAAGAAGAAGAAGAGTAGAGTTAACAAGGGGTGGAACTCAGGTGGGGGATCTTGGATGAAACTGCTCTCTTCGTGGAGTTGCAGTGGAGGGAGATGAGGAGCAGCAAGAACACGTGGGTGGCATAAATAGCTGGTGGACGAATGGTTTGAGGTGTCGACACGTGAAACCATGGCCGACGTGCAGCACAGCCAGGCCGTTTTACCTTTTGATTGAAGGCCTATGGGTGGCCACCATCCAAGTGTGATCTGGCCTCAAAGTCCATATCGATGAGTGTGCAAAACACTCCAGAGAAAAGCGGAAAAATTGACCGCGATCAATCTCAATTTGATTTGATCAAAATTGAACGCAGAGCGCGATTTATGCAGCCACGAATAAACATCACGATTTTTTGAAAATCACTGCATAATATGAAATGTTGTACCTTGGCTTTAATGCTAGAATTGATGTAAATCCGTGAATTAATCCTCCGCAGGCCTACCTCTTTCTGGTTTTCCAGGTCATAGGATTTGCCCCTGCTCCCTCGCTCTCCTCTTATTTTTTATTTTTTTCCATTTCTGCTTCTTCCCCAGTTTTCACCTTCCATTTCTGTGATGATAGTTTGCACCTCTATGAGCTGACAGGATGGCCTCGAGGTACGCACACTCACCTCTAAGCTGTCTAGCCTGGGTTCGAATCTCGATCCAGCTATAAACTGCCAGTTTGGCGTTTCACAGGCAGGGTGGTTCATCAGTGTATGTGCCGTCCCTCGGATGGACATTAAACTGTGAGTCCCATCTGCCAGCATGAGTTGGTGGATGTTATTAAAGATCCCATGGTTTCCTTCGCAAAGAGGAGGAGAGTATCGCCGGCACCATGGCCAAATTCCAAATTCCTGCCCGAACTAGGCGAATGTCAGGCCTGGCCAACCAGCCGGTGAACACTTGGGCCAAGCTTCCCCCGGCCGACCCCACAAGCTGGGATAATAATGGCCGATAAAGGAGAAGAAGAAGTTTTTAACTGTATCCAGCTTGTTCAACCCGTATCCTCTTCCAGGGCTCCCTCTAGTTTGCCCCTCTACCCTGGTGTTGGTGTCTCCTCCTCCTCTTTATACTATTCTTTTCATTCTGTTATGTCCCGGGCCATTCTATTTTCTTGCTGTTCCACGAGCCTAGACCCTGTTTATAAAAAAGGTCTCCTTACAATGCTTTATTTGCCTTCCCAGCAAGGAGAGAGAATTAACAACCACAACACAACCACAACAATTTACCACTGCTTCCTGGCTTGGGGACAGCTATTCCTCCGAGACTGCACTCTACTCTGCTTCCGAAGTAAGTTTGCTCTTCACATATTAATGTCAACAAACACAATAGTTCCGAAAACGCTTGAGAATAAAAGGTATGGCTTTTAAAATGACGCAAGTGCGAGTTGAGAGGACAAATATCGAGAGGAGGTATTAATGTGACGACGTATTTGCGAAACGACATAAAAAGGGGCGACGTAAACCGGGGTATAATTGTACATACAGTGTTATCACTGTAAAAAAAAAATCCTTGAGCAGTGAACCACCATGAAAAAAAAAATAATGTAGTTACTCGTTCGTAAAAATGTATAGTGGACCACCATGGTTTTCACTGTGATTATTGACAGTGTGTAGCTTTTGGTTGCAAATGAGTGCATCCATTATGCTTCCTCTTTTTCTTGCGTAGTGTCCCAGTAAACTGCAACAGAAGCTGGAGCAGTTGAAATGGGACGGAGGAGCATTCCTGTCCACGGTGCCTGTCCTACAATGGGCTCCACACGCCACGCAGGACCTGTACAACCGGCTGAGGCACTACGTGGGATGCATGGGCTGGCCGATAAAGTTTGATGGTTCGTTTTGCAAAGGGATATAAAATAGTGGTCTCTTTGTATAATTTTACTTTTTATTGACGACAACGTTGTGTTTAAAATGTCTTGACATTTCAGTCGCTTGTTGCATTCCTCCATTAAAAAAAAAAAATACCAATCATAGCGCAAGACTTGTTTATGCATGATCTTGTCAGACCTTGAGCTCAGTTCGCACTTTGATTGGACAACTACCTGGAAAGCTGCACAAGGAATAATACTGCACAAGGCATTTTAGGTCCTAAAATGTTAGTACTGCAACTTTGGAGTTTAAGTCTTACATGGCAGGGAACTTCTACCTTGCCATATTGGGGAAAGTCCCATTTCTTCAGGATGTGCCATTTGCCTCGCACCTAAAGTTTGCCAATATTTTAGCACTACCAACATTTTAGGACCTGCATCCCCGACAGGGTAGAGAGTTGGGCTGATGGTCAAAAGGTGGGTCCGGAAATGGCTCTGGTTGAGTGGGTATGGAATGACCCACAGTAAAAGGTCCTGAGACTTCCTGTGTAAGGAGGTCCTTGTCTTTCTCATGCATTAATTAATTCCCTTGCATCTCCAGCTCCACTGTTCAGCATCTCATCTATGGATACAGAAGCTTGTGAAGTGATAGCAAGCAAACATCTTGCCTCCTCTTCCTTTATGGTCAATCCTGCGAGTGGAAACCCCCAGATGCTTCGCAAGATCCACAACAGGTGTGCATCTTTAATCTGTCCTGAGAAGATCAAGAGCACGACACAAGGCTCACCCAATATCGGACCTTTCTCGTCCTAAATTCTAGTGGCAACTGCTTGAAACCATTTCAGGAATATGCTATTCCTTAGTATTTTTCCTCATCAAGAAAGGAGTCCCAATGGACACGGTTTGCAAAAAGGTGGAATGCTTCAATCGTGTCTGCTGAAATGTCTCAGGTTTCCAATCCCTTCTTTCCTTCCTGCTCCACATTTCCCTTTCCCCTCCAGACAACTTACTGTCCAGAGCTAATGAGCTTCTCACCTGTAAAGGTGGAGAAGTGTATGCACAACCTTGACTCATCACCAGCAACTAATCCAATGCCTTCCTCAAAATGTGTCCATCCGAACTCGCTCTTCCTCTTTCCCTAATCTTCTGCAGATCTTTCATCAAGGCTCCCCTCCTCTCACGAGGGAAGGTGGCTTCTGTCATTCCTATCCATAAACATCCACCAACTAATACTGAAAGACAGGACAGCCAGTTTAACGTCCAGACGAGGGACGGCACACATTGATGAATTACCCTGCCTGTGAAAAATCGGGATGACAGTTTATTGCTGGGTCGGGATTCAAACCCAGGCTCGACGGCTTAGAAGCAAATGTACATACCTCGAGGCCATCTTTCCAGCCCAAGGTAATGATGAAAATTGGGTTAGTACATTACATCCTCGGATCATTGTAAACTGTTTTGTGGTATGCTCTTGCAAACACAATAATGAAATAGGGGAAAACATCCCCAAAATATCTCTTTCTGTTTCCTCGTTGGATGTGCAGACCTCAAGGAAGCGCTCTCACTGCTCAACTCCACAGCCAATGGTGTGATGTTTGACAAGTGGCGTGAGCCAGTGAAACGAGAAAAGTGGAGTAAGCGAGGTGCACCTCCAAGCTCCGCTTGTGTTCGGTGTGCAGTTGTTGGCAATGGTGGCATCTTACGGAAGGCTGGCCGCGGATCAGAGATCGACAAGCACGATTATGTCTTTAGGTTGTACCTCTCACCCGATTATTGTGCGCTTTGGTTTTGATCATCTTCCTTCGTGATTGTTGTAATCCTATAAAGGTGATTGGTGAGATGTTTTGGTCACCTGTCAACACGTGTATTCAAAGTGGTGCGGAATAAGGAAAAGGGGGAAGGAGATTTTAATAAGGATGAAGGGGAGGAGGAAAGTTGGAAAGATAGGAAACTATGGGATATTTGGGGGTAGAAGTGGAAAAGAGGGGGAGGGAGGAGCAAAAGAACAGGAGGAGGAGGGAGGTAAAAAAGAGGGGGAGGGAGGTGAGCAAATGTTTGCCATTTTTGTATGTAATGTGCAGATGGTGTCTGAAATCATGACTTGCTCATCGCGTCTTCTGTGGGAAAAGAAAACAAGCGGTGAAGTGATGCGAGTTGACAAAGTGGAAGACGCAAGGCGGCCATCTTGGATTTTGACGTTGCGACCCAATTTTCAATAGCGTTCTCCCTTATGCGTAGATACACCCACCCACCAGATTAGAAGTTGGTACTTCGCTTCTTTTTCAAGATATTCCGCTCACAAGGTTCATACATACATGGCGGCGGCCATCCTGGATTTTGACGTGGCGACCCAATTTTAAGCAGCGTTCTTCCTTGTGCCGAGATACACCCACACACCAGATTAGAAGTTGGTACTTCGCTTATTTTTCGAGATATTTCCCTCACAAGGTTCAGACATATATATGGTGGCGGCCATCTTGTATTTTGACGTGGCGACCCAATTTTCAATAGCGTCCTTCCTTATGCCGAGATACACCCACACACCAGATTAGAAGTTGGTACTTCGCTTATTTTTCAAGATATTCATCTCACAAGGTTCAGATATACATGGCGGTGGCCATCTTGGATTTTGACGTGGCGACCCAATTTTAAACAGCGTTCTTCCTTGTGCCTAGATACACCCACACACCAGATTAGAAGTTGGTACTTCGCTTATTTTTCAAGATATTAAGCTCACAAGGTTCAGACATACATGGCATCAGACATAAATGGCGGCGGCCATCTTGGATTTTGACGTGGGTTGCAACCACACACCAAATTCGAATGCGGTCCTTCGCTCACGCATGCCCGCACGCACACACGCCCGCATGGACGGAGGGGAAAACCATAGTCCCCCTTTCGCTCCGTGGTGCGACGGGGGACAAAAAGTAGTTGTACAGAGAAGGGAAAAATACTTATCGATTTATAAAGGGTAATCCTCAAAATACATTCCCATAATATTAACATGGCAGAAAAACACTGCAAATTGTTCCTACTATCTACTCTGCAGGAACGGATCCTGGAATTTATGTGGGGGGGGGGGGGGGTACGTGTGTGTACATGTACGTATAGGGGTATTGGTGCTGTTCATGTGCAGGGGATGAGTGTATGCGTTTGTGTGTCCACCCAGACCGTAACTTTTTTACCATTATTATTATTATTATTATTATTTTTGTATACTGAATCGAGGCTCGTGAAAAAGCTAACATTTACTTCACAAACAAATCAACCAGACAAAGAAAATATATAAAAGGAGGGAGCGGAAGACAAGATGGGGAGAGAAGGGGAAGCACACAAACACAACATTTGAGAGCAGGGAGATGTGTGGGAGGGAGAGGGCTTGGGGGGGAGGAGGCGTGGGAAGGGGGGGGGGGGGTGGGAGAAGTATAAAACACAAGGACTTACAGGACAGAAGTTGGTATTTCAAAAAAGTGAAATTGGGGTGAAATCATCAGGGGTAGAAAAGATCAAGGTTTTGGATGGGGGAAGATAAGAGATGGTGGTGAACAGCTGTTTTAAAGACTTGGAGGGTGGAGTGGGATTGAAGAGAGTGAGGGAGTTTGTTCCAGAGGCGGGAGAAAAGAGGAATGAAGGAGTGAAGGTGAGCAGAGAGTCTTGATTTTGGCAGTTTAGCCATAAGAGGGTTGCAGGCAGATCTTGTGCGACCTGCAGGAATATTTGCGGGACAGAGCCCAGAGAGAGCTGGGGGGGGCAAGGCCAGAGAGGAGTCGGTAGAAGACGGAAAGACCACCAACCTGCCTGCGGTGAGTGAGTGGGAGGCCCTTGGAGTTAGCTTCATCGCGGGGAGATTCCAATGATTCTGAATGCTTTGGTTTCAACAGCGTGAAGACGAGCTAGGTGTGAGGCAAGAGCACCAGCCCAGAGGGGAGAGCAGTATTCCATTGAGCTGCGGATGAAAGCCTTGTATGTGGTGAGGAGCTCAGGTGTGCCAAGGAAGGACTTCGCACAACGGAGGATGCCCAGTCGGCGACTGGCTTTGGAGGCCAGATTTGAAATGTGGTTTCCCCAGGAAAGATCATGGCAGATAGTGAGACCCAAAAGCTTGAGTGACAGAACTTCTTGGAGAGGATTATTCAGAAAGTGGATGGGAGGGTTGTCCAGTCGGTCTTTTCGGAGAGACATAGTAAGAGTGTGAGATTTGTCAGGATTGAAAGACATGTTCCACTTGTTTGCCCAGTCTGTGATTTTGTCCAGGTCTGCAGAGAGTGAGGAGGCTGCAGACTGCCGATCTGAGGGATGAAGAATGGAGCGACAGAGAGTAGAGTCATCAGCAAAGAGATAGAGAGGATTTTCAAGAGAGTCAGAGAGATCATTGATGAAGACCAGAAAAAGCACAGGGCCCAGAACACTGCCTTGGGGAACTCCAGCCTGAACAGGAAGAGGAGATGAGAGAAACCCATTCAGGGCCACACGTTGACTATGACTAGAGAGGAAGTCCGCCAGCCATGCGTGGAGATTTCCATGGATACCAAAGGAGGAGGGTTTGGTGAGCAGAGCGGGGTGCCAGACCGTAGCGAAGCCACGTGATATGTCGAGGGAGATAGCTCGAATTTCATATTTGGCATTGAGCACCTCCATCCATTGTTGAGACAGCAGAAGCAGCATGTCCAGAGTCGAGTGACCTGGTCTGAAACCAAATTGATGATCAGAGAGACCAAGCCATTGGAGAAGAGGAAAGATTTCATATCCGAAGCAATGATGGATTCCATGACTTTGCTGATAATTGGGAGAAGGCTGATTGGTATGTCGTTGTTGGGATCTGTTTTTGCACCTTTTTGTGCAAAGTGGTGATGTTGGCTGATTTCCAAGCAGATGGAAGATGACCTTGAGCAAAAGAGAGGGTGAAGAGAACAGAGAGAGGGAGTGAAAGAGCGGAAGAACAGGATTTTAGGACCCGTGGGCTGATGCCGTCGGGTCCAGTTGCAGAATCAGTCGAGGGTTGACAGAAACTTTTCCACCTTGTCAGGAGGAAAGGACACAGAGTCCAGGAGCAGCTGGGTACGACTGGGTTCGGTGGGTACAGAGAGGGATGGGTTTGGGACACAAGATTTAGAGGCAAACACAGAGTTGAGGCATTCAGCTTTTTCACGTGCGGAGTCAGCCGTGTGGCCATTTGAGGTGAGGGAGGGGATGGAGGGGGAACAAACACCAGAAACAGATTTGACCAGACGCCACCAGGATTTGGAAGAGGGAGACAGATAAGAGAGTTCGGTCCTGAGAACGGAGAGATATTGTTTCCTGGCTCTCCTGAGGTTGGAGTTTGAGTTTTGTCATCAAATATTCAACAAAGCTTTATTTTGAGAATATGGAGAAGGTAAATTAATAATTTGGTCAAAAGGTCAAAGGTCAGTATCCCATAAAATCATCAATTTTCATCTGATTGACCTGAAATTTAAAGAATTTGCATATTGGGGCACTAAATTGGTTCACCAATCAAAAGCTAGTCGCCGATTTTTTTTTGTTGTCTCCCCCCCCCCTCCCCCCACCCCCCCCCCCCCAAGATCAATAGGTCAAAGGTAAAGGCTGAATAAAATGATAAATTCTCATTTGTAGTTCTTTTTAACTGTTTTTGCTATTTTGGCATACGGATGAAGAAGAAGACGTCTAAATACAAACGGACACAGATGGGCTTTGCATTTTCAGATGTTTTTGAGTTATTTTTTGTTGTCGAAGCAGGGCGGTCACATAAACTTATTTCATGGAATTCATTTCCATCCCATTACAAATTGCAATGACATTAGGTATCCATGATGAGATAAAATGAGGTTAGTAAATTGGTTTATTTCAAAATGAGAAAGTGCTGGATCGATGAAAGGGGGGAGGGGGAGGGAGGGAGGTTATCCAAACTTACAAACCATGTGATTAAATTCCCCCTCTCCTTTTTCCAGAATCCACCTCTGATTTATGTCGTTTTGTGGTGTTGTCAATATTCGGTTTTTTAATATCCCTCCGCTGAGTTTGATTTGCTCTGATGTCCTTTGCACGATCATACAGGATGAACGGTGCATTATTGCACGGCTTTGAGGAGGACGTGGGGACACGGACATCTTTCTACTTCTTCTCGACGAACACCATGCGGAACTCTTTAGCTGCTTATAGTCGCAATGGCTTTGTGACTGTGCCAATCTCTGAAGTGAGTGGGTACCGTTTCCTCCCCTTTAATTCCACCTGCTCACTTCCCATGACTACCTCAATCCCTCCACTGAAAATGCCGAGGATATAAATATCCTGCTTTAATGTAGTGTTTTTCCTATTTGGCTTTGTTTACTGCATTTAAATGAGGGACATTGATGTAAACTTGTATATCCAATGCATACGGTAACCTCAGGAATGGTCGTGTTGTTATCCTCAGGGATCTAAGCTCGGGTCCATTAGTCTGGGGGACGCGATAAGCATCTATAATAATGCCTCAAGAACATCGGGTTTCCTCCCTTTCAGTTTAGTATTTAACAGCAGTAGTGACGATTTGACTTTCTATTTGAAATTCTTCCATGCTTTCTGCATAATAAATAAATTGCCTTCAGAGGGTATTCAAACCCCTTGAGACTTTTTTGTCCCCCGTCGCACCGCGGAGCGAAAGGGGGACTATGGTTTTCCCCTCTGTCCGTGTGTGCGTCCGTCCGTGCGTGTGTGCGTGTGGACGTGCGTGCGTGTGTAAGCGAAGGACCGAATTCTAATTTGGTGTGTGGGTGCCACCCACGTCAAAATCCAACATGGCCACCGCCATGTATGTCTGAATCTTGTGAGCGGAATATCTTGAAAAATCAGCGAAGTACCAACTTTTAATCTTGTGTGTGGGTGTATCTTCGCATAAGGAAGAACGCTATTGAAAATTGGGTCGCCACGTCAAAATCCAAGATGGCCACATTTCGTCTTCCACTTTGTCGACACATCACTTCACCGACGGGGGACCTAGGCGTAACGCTCGTCACATGAAGTTGTTGCAGCCTGAATATAAAATGGACAAGTACAGATACATTCAAAGTACACCGCCCCCATGCCAAATAATTAAATATGCTGCAGCGCGGCATTGCCGGGGCGCCTCTGGCGCCCGGCAATACCGCAGTGCAGCTCATTGAGGCTGCATTGGGAGGGAGAGGTGTACACTAATTGATTGATTAATTGTATAATTAAAATCAATAAATTATCACAAAATATTTTCTTAATCAATTGGCTAATAGCATAACTAAACCACTTGTGCTTCATCCGAAGATGTATCTTTTAGAAATTTAATTAAATGTCATTAATAAAAAATTAAATTACTACTTGATTAATCAACAAATTATGAATCGATTAATCAATAAATAATTAATCGATTAAATGATTAATCAATAAATCAAAAATATCCTTGATAGCCACATCACTTGGTCACTCATGTCAAAATATTAGCTTCCGAGCTCAAAAGGTGCCTGAGATATTGGCCAAATGAGAAAGAAAATAAATAAATGATTAATAATGAAAATAAATAAATAATAATCATAAACAAATTAAATTATTAATCAATTCGGTCAGAGAACACAAAAACCACCACCATTTCATCAGAATCTGTAACTAAAAAAATAAATAAAAATTAGTCATTCATTGAATAATTAAATAATTAATCGATTAATTTTTTTTTTTTTTTTTGTATATAGAGTCGAGGCTCGTGAAAGAGCTAACATTTATCAAACAAACAAATCAAACAAACAAGCAAACAAAGTATATAAAAAGGGGAGCGGTCGACAAGATGGGGAGAGAAGGGGAGGAAGCACACAAACACAACATTTGAGAGCAGGGACATCGGGAGATGTGGGGGAGGGAGAGGGCCTGGGGGGAGGCAGGATAGGTATAAAACGCAAGGACACCAAGGACCTCCAGGAAAGAAGACAAAAGTCACCTCAAAAAAGTGGATTTGGGGTGAAATTAGCGGGGGTAGAAAAGATCAAGGTTTTGGATTGGGGAAGATAAGAGATGGTGGTGAACAGCCGTTTTAAAGACCTGGAGGGAGGAGTGGGATTGAAGAGAGTGAGGGAGTTTGTTCCAGAGGTGGGAGAAAAGAGGAATGAAGCAGTGAAGGTGAGCAGAGAGTCTTGATTTTGGCAGTTTAACCATAAGAGGGTTGCAGGCAGATCTTGTGCGACCTGCAGGAATATTTGGGGGACATAGCCCAGAGAGAGCTGGGGGAGCAAGGCCGGAGAGGAGTCGGGAGAAGACGGAAAGACCACCAACCTGCCTGCGGTGAGTAAGTGAAAGGCCCTCGGAGATAGCGTCATCGCGGGAGATTCCAATGATTCTGAACGCTTTGGTTTCAACAGCGTGAAGACGAGCTAGGTGTGAGGCAGGAGCATCAGCCCAGAGGGGAGAGCAGTATTCCATTGAGCTGCGGATGAAAGCCTTGTATGTGGTGAGGAGCTCAGGTGTGCCAAGGAAAGACTTCGCACGACGGAGGATGCCCAGTCGGCGACTGGCCTTGGAGGCCAGCTTGGAAATGTGGTTTTCCCAGGAAAGATCATGGCAGACAGTGAGACCCAAAAGCTTGAGTGACAGAACTTCTTGGAGAGCATTATTCAGAAAGTAGATGGGAGGGTTGTCCAGTCGGTCTTTTCGGAGAGACATCGTAAGAGTGTGAGATTTGTCAGGATTGAAAGACATGTTCCACTTGTTTGCCCAGTCTGATTTTGTCCAGGTCTGCAGAGAGTGAGGAGGCTGCAGACTGCCGATCTGAGGGATGAGGAATGGAGCGGCAGAGAGTGGAGTGATCAGCAAAGAGATAGAGAGGATTTTCAAGAGAGTCAGAGAGATCATTGATGAAGACCAGAAAAAGCACAGGGCCCAGAACACTGCCTTGGGGAACTCCAGCCTGAACAGGAAGAGGAGATGAGAGAAACCCATTCAGGGCCACACGTTGACTACGACGAGAGAGGAAGTCCGCCAGCCATGCTTGGAGATTTCCATGGATACCAAAGGAGGAGCGTTTGGTGAGCAGAGTGGGGTGCCGGACCGTATCGAAGGCACGTGATATGTCGAGGGAGACAGCTCTAATTTCCTGTTTGGCATTGAGGACCTCCATCCATTGTTGAGACAGCAGAAGCAGCATGTCCAGAGTAGAGTGACCTGGTCTGAAACCAAATTGATGATCAGAGATCAAGCCATTGGAGAAGAGGAAAGATTTCATATCCGAAGCAATGATGGATTCCATGACTTTGCTGATAATTGGGAGAAGGCTGATTGGTCTGCAGTTGCTAGGATCTGTTTTTGCACCTTTTTTGTGCAAAGCGGTGATGTTGGCTGATTTCCAAGCAGATGGCAGTTGACCTTGAGCAAAAGAGAGGGTGAAGAGAACAGAGAGAGGGAGTGAAAGAGCGGAAGAACAGGATTTTATGACCCGTGGGTTGATGCTGTCAGGTCCAGTTGCAGAATCAGAGTCGAGGGTTGACAGAAACTTTTCCACCTTGTCAGGAGGAAAGGGCACGGAGTCCAGGAGCAGCTGGGTACGACTGGGTACGGTGGGTACAGAGAGGGATGGGTTTGGGACACAAGATTTTGAGGCAAACACAGAGTTGAGGCATTCAGCTTTTTCACGTGCGGAGTCAGCTGTGTAGCCGTTTGAGGTAAGGGAGGGGATGGAGGGGGAACAAACACCAGAAACAGATTAATTGATTAATTAATAAATCCAAAATAGCCTTTGCAGCCAAATCATTGGTCATTGGTCATTGGCATGTCCAAATATCAGCTTCCTAACTCAAAAGGTGCCTGAGTTAATGGTCAGAAGAGAAAGGAAATTTGATTAATTAAATAAGTACTTAATTCATCGCTAATAATTAAATAACTCAATTATTTGATTAATCAAAAAACAAAAAATAGCATTTTTGACAAAGGAATTGCTCACTATTGCACCAAAATTTCAGCTTCCCAGCTCAAAGGATGGCTGAGATATCGCCCGGACAATCAAACAAACAAACAAGAAAGCAAGAAAACAAGTACAGATACATTCAAAGTACACCGCCCCCATGCCAAATAATTAAATATCCTACAGTGCGGCATTGCCGGGGCGCCTCCGGCGCCCGGCAATACCAAAGTGCACCCCACAGGGGCTGCATTGGAAGGGAGAGGTGTATGCTAATTGATTGATTAATTGTATAATTAAAATCAATAAAAGATTATCACAAAATATTTTCTTAATCAATTGGCTAATAGCATAACTAAACCACTTGTGCTTCATCCGAAGATGTATCTTTTAGAAATTTAATCAAATAGGTCATTAATAAAAAATTAAATAATTAATTGATTAATCAATAAGTAATTCATCGATTAATCAATAAATAATGAATCAATTAAATGATTAATCGATAGATCAAAAATATCCTTGATAGCCACATCACTTGGTCACTGTCATGTCCAAATATTAGCTTCCCAGCTCAAAAGGTGCCTGAGATATTGGCCAAATGAGAAAGAAAATAAATAAATGATTAATAATGAAAATAAATAAATAATAATCATTAAAAAATTAAATTATCAATCAATTCGGCCACAGAACACATAAACCACCACCATTTCATCAGAATGTGTAACTGGGGGAAAAAAAATTTTTTTTAGTAATTAATCGAATAATTAAATAATTAATCGATTCATTGATTCATTGATTAATCAATAAATCAAAAATATCCTTGATAGCCACATCACTTGGTCACTCATGTCCAAATATTAGCTTCTGAGCTCAAAAGGTGCCCGAGATATTGGCCAAATGAGAAAGAAGATAAATAAATGATTAATAATGAAAATAAATAAAGAATAATCATAAAAAATTAAATTATTAATCAATTCGGTCAGAGAACACATAAACCACCACCATTTCATCAGAATCTGTAACTTAAAAAAAAAACATTTTTTAGTCATTAATCAAATAATTAATCGATTAATTGATAAATCAAAAATAGCCTTTGCAGCCAAATCACCTGGTCATTGGCATGTCCAAATATCAGCTTCCTAACTCAAAAGGTGCCTGAGTTAATGGTCAGAAGAGAAAGGAAATTTGATTAATTAAATAAGTACTTAATTAATCGCTAATAATTAAATAACTCCTCAATTATTTGATTCATCAAAAAACAAAAAATAACCTTTTTGACAAAGGACTTGCTCACTATTGTGCCGAAATTTCAGCTTCCTAGCTCAAAGGATGGCTGAGATATCGTCCGGACAAACAAACAAACAAACAAGAAAGAAAGAAAGAAAGAAAACAAACAACCAGAGTGAAAACTGAGTACTCCCTTTCAGCGTGCGTCACTGCCGAGCCCCCTTCGGTGCCCAGCAATGACGATTTGCAATGCCTGGAGATGGCATAGGAAAGGAGCGGTGTACAACAAACAACCAGAGTGAAAACTGAGTACTCTCTTTCAGCGTGCGTCACTGCCGAGCCCCCTTCGATGCCCAGCAATGACGATTTGCAATGCCTGGAGATGGCATAGGAAAGGTGCGGTGTACAATTAAATTGCGATTTATTGTCCCGGATATACGCATCATACCTATGTCAAAGTGGAATTTTATTTTTTATAATTTTTTTAGAAAATAAAAAAATGAAATACAGAAATATCTAATTCACGTAAGTGTTTAACCCTCTGAGCCAATACTTCGTAAAAGTGCCTTTGGCAGCAATTACAGATTCGAGTCTTATTGGGTATGCCTGTATTGGCTTTGCACATCTGGATTTGGCGAGTTTTTCTCCCATTCTTCCTTTCAGATTTGCTCAAGCTCTGTCAAGTTCGATAGGGAGTGTCGGTGAACGGCAATCTTCAAGTCGTTTCATAGATTCTCAATGGTGTTCAGTCTCTGCTCGGGCTGGGCCACTCAAGGACTTTCACGTTCTTGTTCTGAAGCCATTCCAGTGTTGCTTTGGCTGTATGCTTGGGGTCATTGTCCTGTTGGAAACTAAAACTTCGTCGCAGTGGAAGGTCTTTTGCACTGAAGCAGGTTCTCCTCAAGGATTTGGCTCCATTCATTATTCCCTCTTTCCTTACAAGTCACAGAATTTTGCTTCTCTGAGTCTGAGAGTCCTTTAGGTGCTTTTTTACAAACTCCAAGCGGGCTTTCATGTGTCTTTCACTGAGGAGAGGCTTCCGTCTGGCCACTCTGCCATAAAGCCCAGATCGGTGGAGTGTTGCAGTGATGGTTGTCCTTCTGGAAGTTTCTCCCATCTCCACACAAGATCTCTGGAGCTCAGCCAGTGTGACCATCGGGTTCTTGGTCACCTCTCTTACCAAGGCCCTTCTCCCCCGATTGCTCAGTTTGGCCGGGCGGCCAGCTCTAGGAAGAGTCCTGGTTGTTCCAAACTTCTTCCATTTCAGAATTATGGAGGCCACTGTGCTCTTGGAAACATTCAATGTAGCAGAGATTTTTTTGTAGGCTTCCCCAGATCTGTGCCTCGACACAATCCTGTCTCTGAGCTCTGCAGGCAGTTCCTTCGACCTCATGGCTTGGTTTTTGCTCTGATATGCATTGTCAGCTGTGAGACCTTATATAGACAGGTGTGTGCCTTTTCATATCATGTCCAATCAATATAATTTACGACAGGTGGACTCCAATCAAGGTGTAAAAACATCTCAAAGATGATCAAGAGAAATGGGAGGCACCTGAGCTAAATTTCAAGTGTCATAGCAAAGGGTCTGAATACTTACGTCAATGTGATATCTCAGTTTTTTCTTTTCATAAATTTGCAAAACTTTCTAAAATCCTGTTTTCTCTTTGTCATTATGGGGTATTGAGTGTAGATTGATGAGGGAAAAAATGAATTTAAACGATTTCAGCATAAGGCTGCAACATAATAAAATGTGAAAAAAGTGAAGGGGTCTGAATACTTTCTGAATGCACTGTATGCCTCCTCACAATTCTATCTCAGAGTTCCACGGACAGTTCCTTGGACTTTATGGTAGAGTTTCTTCTCTGACATGCACCGTCAACTGTGGGACCTTATATAGAACGGTGTGTTTTTTTCAAAATCATGTCCAATCAATTGACTTGGCCACAAGTCGACTCCAATCAAGTTGTAGAGACATCTCAAGGATGACCAAAGGAAATTGGATGCACCTGAGCTCAATTTGGAGTGTCATAGCCAAGGGGTTGAATACAACAACAACAACATGCATTTTAAAGGCCATTTTCCCGACTAGAGCGGGGGTTAGCCTTGCGGTCCCCATGACAATCTTCTCCATTTTGCCCTATTTTCTGCATCTCTCCTTGTTAACCCCCTTGCCCGCATTTCTTCTTCCACCATCTTTAGCCAAGTCTTTCTCGGTCTTCCCCGTCCTCTACTTCCTTCTTCATTCATTTGCATCACTCTTCTCAACCAGTCACTTTCAGCCTTCCTCAACACATGACCAAACCATCTCTACCTGTTCCTCTTCACAGCATCAATCACAGGCTCTATTCCCATCATCTTTCGCAATTCATCATTTGTCTTCCTCTCTCTCAACGATACTCCGCACATCCACCAAACCATTCGCATTTCCACCCTTTCCAACCTTCGTTGCTGCTCTACGTTCATTACCCATGTCTCGCTCCCATAAATCATAACACTTCTCAGTTTGAATTGGGTCTCACAGGGTTGAATATGAATACTTTTTGACTCGAAATATTTCAGCTTTTCATTTTTCATAGATTTGTAAAAATTTTGTTTGTAAAAATTGTAAAAAAAATTTGTAAAAATTTTGTAAAATTTCATAGATTTGTAAAAAAATGAATATGAATACTTATTGACTCGAAATATTTCAGCTTTTCATTTTTCATAGATTTGCAAAAATTTCTTAATAAAAAAATTCCACTTTGACATTATGGGGTATCGTGTGTAAATCGATGAAAAAAAACAAACTCAAATTAACCCATTTTAAATTCAGGGTGTAACAACAAAATGTGAAAAAGTCGAGGGGTGTGAATACTTCCTGAAAACTTCTAACATCTGTGAAGTATCATATCAGTATCATTTTGGCAAAAACTGTTATAATTGATTGCGTGCTCATTTTATACACAATAAAATGCTAAAAGGTCTCTTCTTACACCATGTTTAGCATTTTTTCGTATAGCACTTGTGAGGATATTTTAACAGAAATATGGTCTTGTACATCAAACTACATTTGAGGATTTGAGGATTTGGCAAGTTGGGTTGGGTTTGAGGTGGGCTGGTAATTGTGGATCAGCAGTAACATGTGAAAGTGTAAGTGCTTTGTAAGTGTAAGTGTGAAAGCACAGTAAAGTGCTTTACATCATTCATTTAAGGCCCAGAGACCTTCATGTGCACAGGGGTGTCAGTTGAGCTCCCAGATGTTCACAAAGTAAAATCCCTCTCTCAGTCAACGGTCGATGGCTAAACCACTTGCACTATTGCACGTGTACAGGTGATAATTCCACGTTGTCTCCTCACCTTTGTAGGGCGTAAGAGGGGGGATTTATTTTGTGCCAATGACCTGATCCTGACCCTGGGTACCTTGAGCTCTTATGCAAAATTTGGTAGGAATCAGCCAAGCTGTTTTCACTCCATACTATGGGAGATGTCTGTCTGTCTGTCTGTCTGTCTGCCTGTCTGTCGCCATTCTTCTTAGAGATAGCTAAACGGATCTTCATCAAACTTTCAGAGGTTCATCAGTGCATGCTGGGGAGTGTTTTCGGCAAACAATATTTATATGATTCCCTACCTCATTCCTTTGTGGGTGTAGGGAAGTGTTTAGGCCCTCACAAAAATGGAACAAAAACCGATTGGACTTCTTCAAAATGCCAACAGGATCTCTATAAGGTTCAGAAATCCAGAGAATTTCAGAATGATTATTATTTTTTTAAATCACATCTCAAAGTTTTGGATGGGGGAAGATAAGAGATGGTGGTGAACAGCTATTTCAAAGACCTGGAGGGAGGAGTGGGATTGAAGAGAGTGAGGGAGTTTGTTCCAGAGGCAGGAGTAAAGAGGAATGAAAGAGTGAAGGTGAGTAGAGAGCCTAGACTTTGGCAATTTCACCAGAAGAGGGTTGCTGGCAGATCTTGTGCGACCTGTAGGAATATTTGTGGGACAGAGCACAGAGAGAGCTGGGGGGGCAAGGCCAGAGAGGAGTCGGTAGAAGACAAAGACCACCAACCTGCCTGCGGTGAGTGAGTGAAAGGCCCTCGGAGTTAGCTTCATCGCAGGAGATTCCAATGATTCTGAAAGCTTTGCTTTCAACAGCGGGAAGCCGAGCTAAGTGTGAGGCAGGAGCACCAGCCCAGAGGGGGGAACAGTATTCCATTGAGCTGCGGATGAAAGCCTTGTATGTGGTGAGGAGCTCAGGTGTGCCAACGAAGGACTTCGCACGACGGAGGATGCCCAGTCGGCAACTAGCTTTGGAGGCCAGCTTGGAAATGTGGTTTTCCCAGGAAATATCAATTATGGCAGATAGTGAGACCCAAAAGCTTGAGTGACAGAACTTATTGGAGAGGTTTTTTTTTTTTTTTTTTTTTTTTTTTTTGTATACAAGATCGAGGCTCGTGAAAGAGCGAAAAAGTAGTTGGAAAAGTTGAGAAAGTTGTTGAGAAAGTAGATGGGAGGGTTGTCCAGTCGGTCTTTTCGGAGAGACATAGTAAGAGTGTGAGATTTGTCAGGATTTAAAGACATGTTCCACTTGTTTGACCAGTTTGTGATTTTGTCCAGGTCTGCAGAGAGTGAGGAAGCTGCAGACTGACAATCTGAGGGAGGAGGTATGGAGCAGCAGGGAGTGGAGTCATCAGCAAAGAGATAGAGAGGATTTTCCAGAGAGTCAGAGAGATCATTGATGAAGACCAGAAAAAGCACAAGGCCCAGAACACTGCCTTGGGGAACTCCAGCCTGAACAGGAAGGGGAGATGAGAGAAATCCATTCAGGGCCACACGTTGACTGTGACCGAAGAGGAAGTCAGCAAGCCATGCATGGAGGTTTCCATGGATACCATAGGAGAGTTTGACAAGCAGGGCGGGGTTCCAGACCGTATCGAAGGCACGTGATATGTCAAGGGAGACAGCTCTGATTTCCTGTTTGGCGTTGAGGACCTCCATCCATTGTTGAGACGGCAGAAGCAGCATGTCCAGAGTAGAATGACCTGGTCTGAATCCAAATTGATGGTCAGAGATCAAGCCATTGGAAAAGAGGAAAGATTTCATATCCGAAGCAATGGTGGATTCCTTGATTTTGCTGATAATTGGGAGAAGGCTGATTGGTCTGTAGTTGCAAGGATCTGTTTTTGCACATTTTTTGAATAAAGCGGTAATATTGGCTGATTTCCAAGCTGATGGCATTTATCGATTTATCTATCTGTATATTTATCTATCTATTTATTTATCTATTTTAATTTTTATCTATTTTGTGAACCAAGCTTCAGGTCATCCAAAAGTGAATGTTGTGTCAAAAAGTTGATAAGCTGCTGCTCATTCCATTTAAAAACCATCAAAAAATATTTGCAATTTTTTTTTATTTTTTTTTTTAGGAGACCCGGTTTGTGTTCATACCAGACCATGACCGTGACTTCTTCATGGTGACGGCAGCTGTAAAAGGTGTGCTCGTGGAGAAGGGCCGAGAGAAGGGAATTAAGTAAGTCGTGCTCTTTATCAGGGACATCTACATAATGTATGCATGGATTTGGGTGGGAATAAGAAAGAAAAAACAGCTTTTTGCACACCGTACGAAGATAGTGTTAACTCGTGTTTTGTTCTACACATTAGCGTGCAGGTGAGTTGCCTCTGGCCGAGTGCCAATGTGATAGAGCAAGCGACAATTCACAAAGACAAGAATTGAGCAAAGTCCATGACGCAACATCACAAATCAACACGCTTCTCACCCTAAGCCTAAGCAAAGTTGAAACACGGGGATATTAAAATCTTCACCCGGTGCAACTGCAAAGTTCACTTTTTCTTTGCAGTTTAAAGGCCGGGTTGTTTTGATCTATGCACAACGAGTTATAACCCCACAGCAGACAGCAGTAGCACTAAACTCAAGAGAAATTTCATTACAAATATATATATATATTTTATTTTTTTTGCTTTCCGGCAGGCATGCGATGCTTGCTTTTGTGGGAGGGCATGGAATGTTGCATCCAACGCTGCTTCATTGCTCTTAGTATTGCATCTGGTTTGCTGGATTTGACGGTTTCTCCCATGATGGGGGTTCCGTAGCGGGGAGAAAAGGCAAGCTGAAGCATGTGAGCGGCAGGAGCGGGAGCGTCACAGAAGTGTTAGGAAGCCAACCATTTGCCAAAAAAACACTTTGACATGATTTCTGTGTTTCCTACAATATGCACAAGCTTTTTTTTTGTATACCAAGTCGTGGCTCATGTAAGAGCTAACACATAGAACATACAAGAGGGGGATTGAGAGGGAAGCACAACAACAATAGAGAACAGGGACTTCAGATCTGTGGAAGGGAGAGGGACACGGGATAAACAAGATGGACCCAAGGACTTTCAGGAAAGAAAATGGAATTTAAGGAGGTGGATTTCGGGTGAATTAGTGGGGGTAGAAAAGATCAAGGTTTTGGATGGGGGAAGATAAGAGATTGTGGTGAACAGCTGTTTTAAAGACCTTGAGGGAGGAGTGGGATTGAAGAGAGTGTGGGAGTTTGTTCCAGAGGCGGGAGAAAAGAGGAATGAAAGAGTGAAGGTGAGCAGAGAGTCGAGATTTTGGCAGTTTAACCAGAAGAGGGTTGCTGGCAGATCTTGTGCGTCCTGTAGGAATATTTGGGGGACAGAGCACGGACAGAGAGCAGGGGGGGGGGGGGCAAGGCCGGAGAGGAGTCGGTAGAAGACAGAAAGACCACAACCTGCCTGTAGTGAGAGAGAGAAAGGCCATCAGAATAAATTTCAAAGCGGGAGATACCAATGATTCTGAAAGCTTTGGTTTCTACAACGTGAAGCTGAGTTAGGCATGAGGCAGATGCTGGCATTTACGCATTCTGTCCAGAATCTGTCTGAGTTGGAAGGATTTTTTGACTCTACTTTTGAGCCATCAGTGCATTTTAATGCTATTCAACCACAAAGGGGGTTAATCCGATATTAGCAAGGCTCACATTCTCAGAGCAATTCCATGTTCATTGCAGTATTCACCATGTTATCAAGTCAACTGAACTGTACATCCAACAGTCACTCCTCATGTTACATAAGAGCTTAAGGAACTCTTCAATGGCTGTCGTTAAATTCCTTGACTTTTTACGAGTTGCCTTGTTCATGGTGATTGATGAAAGTTTGTGAAACAATTTATTTGGTCTTGTTGTATTGTCGATACCTGTGCTTGATTCGAAAACGAGTTCATGTCACACAGGTTTTAATTTGGTGACACTCACTCGCTCATCCGCCTTCCTTAGTCCATCAAAGTTATTTGGTCCCAACTTGACAGCAGAGAAATTCAAGATGGTGCACCCTGACTTCAGTCGATACCTCCGAAACAGGTAAAAATAAACAAAACAATAGTATCAAGGTTGAAGCATAATATTTTGGATAAAATTTGACTGAAAATGTCCGTCGGAATTGTCTTTTCCTGAAAATTCATCTTTCGCAGAATGTGCCCAAATAAATGTAAAACGATTCCCTTATTTATTTTTTTCCACTCTAATCAGGTTACTGCCAGCTCCCATCATGAAGAGCAAGTCCCGTAACATTTACAGGCCTAGTACTGGTGGCTTTGCTCTGCTCACTGCCCTCTACACCTGTGATGAGGTGAGAGGCATTCGTGACAACTTGCTTTTTTTCAATGGCTCACTGTATAAATAAAAGGGTCGTACCGAAAGTGATGAGCACGTTTATTGGACAATAAAACAAAGGTACTTGTAAGAAAACTGACATACCACATCACTTTTATACAAAATGATCCATGTATTTCTGCCAGCGTGGCACAAGCTTAAAAATCCTGCTGTGGTAGAAGTCCATCCCAACACACATCACAACCGGCTATGCATGGCCATCTGGACTGCCTCATCGTTTTCATAGTGCTGGCCTCTCACGTGATCTTTCATGGGCTCAAACAGATGGCAGTACGAGGCGGCCAAGTCTGGACAGTACGGGGTTGATGGAGCACTTCCCATCCATTTTATGAGATTTCCTCCATTGTCGGATATGCAGTGGAGGCGGAGCAAAGAACCACCTTTAGAGGCCATTTTTCCCCACAGACCAGGGGTTGGCCTTTTTCGGGGCACCTTGGTCCCCTTTTTGAAGCAATGTTTTATGGCTGGATGCCCTTCCTGCCGCCAACCCTGTTAGTCACCTCTTGCGACCCACAGGGAATTACCAGCAAGCTGGTACTCAATTTGCCGACCTCGGAAGGATGACAGGCTGTCAACCCCTCTGGCGTTAATTCGGCAATCCACCGGGATTCAAATCCAGGATCCCAAGCCGGCACCCTAACCGCTAAGCCAACACCAGGCCTAGCAAGATGACAGCATTTTTTTTTTTCTTCATCAAGCGCTTTTCCCAAAGTGCACGTTTCATTTTATTGAGCATCTGTACGTAGTGAGCCACGTTGGTTTCCCTTTGGGTAGGACATCAACCAATATGCATCCTCGGCATCCCAGAAGACTGTTCTCGTAAGACCAGTGCTCTTGGCATTCTTTTTTTTTGGAGATGTTGAGCAATGCCATGCCATGCTTTGCCGCTTGGATTTTGTGTCGAAATGGTGGAACAGGTTTTTACCACCAGATCACCAGTCACAATACGGAACAGGAAGTCATCACCCTCGGCAGTACGTCGTTGATACAACCGAGATGAAACATCCATTTGTGTTTTTGTGTTCCTCCATAAGCAAACAGGGAACCCAACGGGAAGAAACTTTCCAATAGCCCAAAGTCACTATCATTTCCTGTACGGCATGGTGTCCTCTGCCGAGCTGCGCTGCGATCTCCCTGACCATCACCATTCGCTCCTCATTGAGCGCATCAACATTCTCGTTACGTTGTCATGGTGCTTCTCGGCCGACAACAGCGTGGCTGATCCGTGTCCGTGTTTCCATCTTTGAAGTATTTCACCCACCTTCTGACACTGCCAGCGTCCATGCAGGCATCTCCGTATGTCCGACTCAATTGTTCATAGATATCTGCAGTTGTTCTCCTTCACGAGCATTTCAATCACTGCACGTTGAAGAAGCGATACGTCGTTGACAGGCATTTGCCACAATGGATTGTGGGAACACCAGTGGTGTGTCGGCATCGAGCCTGTTTATATAAATCGGAGTGGACACAAACAACAACAGGCATTTTAAAGGCCATTTTCCCTGCAAGAGCAGGGGTTAGCCTTGCGGTCCCCATGACAATCTTCTCCATTTTGCCCTATTTTCTGCATCTCCCCTTGTTAACCCCCTTGCCCGCATTTCTTCTTCGACCATCTTTAGCCAAGTCTTTCTCGGTCTTCCCCGTCCTCTACTTCCTTCCACATTCATTTCCATCACTCTTCTCAACCAGTCACTTTCGTCCTTCCTCAACACATGACCAAACCATCTCAAACTATTTCTCTTCACAGCATCAATCACAGGCTCTATTCCCATCATCTTTTGCAATTCATCACTTGGCTTACTCTCTCTCTCAACGATACTCCACACATCCACCGAACCATTCGCATTTCCACCCTTTCCAGCCTTCGTTGCTGCTCTAAGTTCATTACCCATGTCTCGCTCCCATAAATCATAACACTACTCACACATGCAGCATACACCTTACCCTTCAGCTTCAACGACACTCCCCTCCTCGTTAGCACGCCACTCAGTTCCCGAAACTTCTTCCATGCACATCTCACTAGAACAACCGTTGCCGAGTCTGATCCACCTTCTCCATTCAGCATGTCTCCTAGGTAACAAAATGTTTTCACACCTTCCAGCTTCATGCCGTCTCCAAGATCCAACTCAACATTTCCTCCATCTGCAGCTCCCTCTGTGCACACCTTGCACTTGAATGTAGCTGCCACACTGGTTAATGACCCTCTCAAACCACTACATTTTTGATGAACCCACTCAGCGCACATTGTACATTGAATGGAGTTCACTCCGACACCCTTCCTGCACATAGCACATGGCCACTTCCCAGTTCTTTCCACCTCACCACATGCTTTACCACTTGCCATCACCTTTGTTTTTCCGATATTCACCTTCAGACCTTTCATCTCCATACATTCCTTCCACCTGTTCATCTTCTCCTTCAGTCCATCTATACTTTCTGCAATCAACACCAGATCATCTGCATACAACAACTCCCACGGTAAACCCTCCTTTACATTCCGAGCCAGCACCTCCATCACAGCTACAAATAGTCGTGGACTTAGTACCGACCCCTGATGCACTCCCACCTTCACCTCAAACTCACCACTGTTCCCGTCCTTCGTCCTTACAGCTGTGCGCGCTCTTTTGTACATTGCCATCACGACTCTGATCAACCATTCCTCCACTCCTAACTTCCTCAATGCCCATGTCACTACTTCACGTGGAACCCTATCGAATGCTTTCTCCAGATCAACAAACCCAAGAAACAACTTCTTCCTCTTCTCCATGTACTTCTCCTGCAACTGCCTCACAATAAAAAGCGCATCTGTCGTTCCTCTTCCTGGCATAAATCCAAACTGCATTTCGTCAATCTTCACGTTCTTCCTTATCCTCCTCTCCAACACCCTTTCCAATACCTTCATTCCATGCTCCAATAACTTTATCGCTCGATACGAGTGTGTCGGCATCGAGCCTGTTTATATAAATCGGAGTGGATAGATGTTAATAATTCGTGTTCTACTATATTCGCCATAAACCTGTAGAATCCACTGATGCTCGTCACTGTCGGTACGGCCATCGTGTGTACAAATTATGTCCCGTTTAATAAGCATTTCATTTTCGGTCTCCAGGTGTCTGCGTACGGCTTTCTCACCGAGAACTACGCAAACTTCTCAAACCATTACTACGACAAGACCTACAAGAAAACGGGGTTTTACGCCAACCACAACTATAACAAGGAGATGAAGCTATGGAGGAGGCTGCACGACGTCGGTGCCATTTCACTTTTCATGCGAAACAACACAGATGTCGGCCTCTTGCACAAGTCATGACCAAGTCAGTGGAACTGCAATGCCAAGTGGTTATCGCCTTGGTGAAGCAGGCCCATGGCACTGTGGGGCTGTGATTGGTGCACTTTTCTTATACTCAGGTTGTTATACTTATAAACTTTTGAAGCTGTCGTGTCAGGTTGTTGGGGGTATTGACAGACTGCCACAGAGGTTTCATTTGGTGGTGGTTTTGATGGCTATTTCACCCACAAACTCTCCTTTTTGTAAACTTCGCCAGTCCCAGCTGTCCTTCCCATTAATTGGCAATTGCAGAAATTTCTGTAATTAATGATGATTTATTGTGAATATGATCCATGTTAAATCGAAGCAGTATCTGTAGTGGTATTGTCACTCATTTCGGTTTTCTGGTATGAACCTGAAAATGTTTTGATTGGGGATGAGGTTTTTAATTTTTATTTTAAAACAGATTAATAATGCGGTCGTATGTATTATGGTATGAAGAAGTAACATCTAATCTTGGCAAGTGATGGAAGACCGTTGGTGGCAACAGTGCTATTATTCCAGGTGACGATTGTCCATTACACTTGCACTCTATAACACATCCGTTGATATGAAACAAAGCTGTTTCACCACCACTCCCAAATTGCATCCCATTCAAACTTATTGAGAATTATCTCCATAGCCAAAGGCATTATGTTTTCGGTTTGTCCGTCCAGCTGTCCGTCCGTTTTTAATTTTGCTACCACAGCAACTTGTGAACCACTAAAGGGATTTCAACTAAACTTGGCACAAAAACTGTAAAACAAAGACTGATTGCATTTTCGTTTCAAAAGGTCAAAGGTCATGCACCCTTTGAAAATCATAACTTAAGTTTGAAGAATCTGATCTCTCTCTCTACCTCTTCCTCCCTCTATCTACCCTTCACTCTCTCCACCCCCCTACACCTATGTATGTGTCTATATATATTGTTGTGGATCTCAGCGCCGGCCTTTTCCCCTGACCAAGGGGGGATTAGTCCCCTTGTCTTTGACTAGCCGACGGGACCCGGGACCGATGACGTCCTTCCCGGACAGCGCGAAGTAGGGTCGTAGGATTAATCACTAACCTAATTCCTCGCGCTGACCGGAAACGAGGAAATAAGCCCCGCCCGAATCACGGGTGTTGGTGGAAACGCCAAGTGGTAGCGAACCCGTGATCCGAGCCATTATCAATGACTAAAACCAGATCCCAGCGGTTCGTAATCGCGCCACGCTTACCCAATGGAGGAAATCACGGAAACGGTCGAATTTGGAAGAAAGGAATAACACGATTTATTTACACTTTGTACAATAATAATAATAAGAAAGCACAGTGCAGCCTTCAACAGTCTTAACTTATCCCAAGACCAACGGGCCCGTTCACTCTCAGACACACTCATATGGGGCTGCAGACGAACAGGTCGATGGTCCAGAGATGGCGTCCGGGCAGCTCTCTCTCCGGTCCCCAACTCGCACCGCGAAGTAGATGAACATACGGCAGGAGCTCTCCACGTGTCGTTTGGCGTGCACGGGATTATTACAGGGTGAACGGTCGGGCTGGCTTTGGCAGTTACACTTGCGGCTGCGGCCGCGTACGTAATAAGCGGACAGTTCAATAAACGCGAACAATGCGCTTCTCAATCAATGGCCTCGAAACTGTCGTGTGCTCGCCGGTCCTCTGAGTGCTCCAACAAGGGCTTGGCTTCAGTCCTCCCAATTCGAGCGCCTGCCTCCCCCTTCTCATAACTCAGGTCAGTCCTCGTACCAGTCCTCTTCAAGGGCTTTGTGCGCTGGCTTTTATAGCCTTGCCCAGCGAACTCTCTGGAACTTACAAGACGCTCTGTACCACGCCCTATCAAGCCATGCCCTCTCAGCCCTGGTTGGCTGTTGCTCTTACCGTCACCACCTCTGACGCGCTGCTTGACGCGGCCACACCTCGACCCTCGCGCTCCTCCCACTTCTTAGGCCTACCTCGTGGTTACCCGACTAGTTTCGAACGAAACCAAGGGCAGCGAACGCTGCTGGCGGCCAAAGCGTAACAAACTTGAGGGATGCCAAATGGGGCGCGGGATCGAGTTTGCCCATGACGAAAATGAAGGGTGGCCGCAAAATGAAAGGACCTAAGCTCAATTCTTTACACAACGCAGATGTTACTAGGGAATGGCCTACTCTTACACATACTATGACATAACTAATTCTAATGGGCCTACATGTTGCTTGTGGACTAACTATGGGGGGCAAACCTTTAACCTTTAATGATATATGTACAATCTCAAAACCTCAACAATATATATATATACATATATGGGAGCGTATGCTGGATCAGCATGTCGCTGCGTCCTTGGATAACTCCTCAGAACCATCCCGACACACACCACTTTGTGTGCTCCGGAATGAGGTGTTTTTTCCGTGGCCGGAGTGCAAATCCTGCCACCAACCTCTTTGTGAGAGAGGACCCAGTACCCTGGTACTCATTTTGCCGACCTCGGAAGGATGACAGGCTGAGTCAACCCCACTTGGTATTAATTCAATAGTTGAACGGGATTTGAACTCAGGACCTTAGGATCCCCAAAACCGCCAACCTAACCATTAGGCCAACACCAGTTATACACCTCTATACCTCTTTCCATCCCCCCCCCCCCCCCCATCTCCCATCTCCCATGCTCTCTCTCTCTCTCTCTGCCTCTACCTCAACCTCTCCCCCCCCCCCCCCCCCTCCCTCTCTCTCCACCTCTAAATTTTCACACAACCTTAAATTGAGATCAAAGAAAACAGTAGGTTGACATTAACAGGTGGAAGCATAGTTAGACTTATTTGCATCAAATTCTACGTTAAATAAAAAGAAAAAAAAAAGCCTCACTTACCACTAGGTTTTCAATGAGGGAAACCAAATTAAAGTACTTTAACATGCCACTAAATTTATAAACATAAAATTCCATTCGGAGTATCGAAACGCAAGCAATTGTGATAAGTTTTATCATGTACTAAAACATCACAGGAAATCAAACAGCAACATTCCAGTTGAAGGTTTTATTCTTGTGACATGTTTGTCGTTGAAGAGTATCGCAGATATTGTGCCAGGATCATGTGAGTGGAAGCATTGCAGCGAAGGATTTGATTCTTAGTCGATGTTTTCAAGGCCCTAAACACAAAGAAGAAACGGACATGATTTAGAAACACGCGTACGTTATATCGTTCACAAATGGATCGATTCAGATATGGAGACTACTTTTCTTAACCAGGCCGTTATTTTATGTGATTGTAAGAAGTTATTCAGAGCTTAAATAATGTATAAATAGTTGACTGTACTCAGAACAATCATTGAAATGAAAGAATTATGCTGTATGTCAAAAAAATCTTGAGCCATCCAACATAAAGAATTTTATAAGGTGTGGGAATAACTTTTCTGGAGTAATAAGGGTCATTTGTCCTTTGGAAACAAAGGAATTTTAATTTTTGGTTGGAATGACCTCCATTTATTTATATTTAATGAAAATGATTTATGTAAATAATAAAAATAAACTGCATGCAAACACCTTTTTCACAATAGCCTGTGTAAATCTTTGTGCCATTTGTGCCACGTATAACCTTGTGGAACCTCCCAAACAGGTATCACACACACACACCACTGAGCTATCTGTTCTGGGTTTCATTCTCAATGAGACAATTAAACTGGCAGACAGGTAGTTTGAGGGCAGGGTGTTGTATCCCTTGGGTGGATGTTAAAGGAGAACCCAAACAAAAGAAAAAAATTCTGAAAATCATGAATCACAGTCAAATTTAAAGGGTATTTTTACTTTCCAAAAAAAAAATCAAACATTTATCAAGTCTATTGGTTGGTCTTGTGTGTTATTCTGTCCATTGCCTACAGGTCACAATTTTAAACGAATTTTCATGAAACCTCACGAGACGGTAGAGTTCGTCACAAGGGAGAAGTCTATTGACTGAGGTCAAAGGTCATCTTGAGGTGAAATTTCCAAAATTGCCATTTTTCATCCGATTGACTTAAATTGAACAACATTTGCATAGTCACGAACTTGGGAAACCAACTATTTGAGGTCAAAAGGTCAAAGGTCAACTCAAGGTCAAACTTCCAAAATCAATTTTCATCTGAAAAACTATCAATTTTCATCCGACTGACTTGAAAATTAAACAGAAATTGCATAGTCCCTCACTGAATTGGGAAAGCAACTATTTTAAGGTCAAAGGTCAACTCAAGTTCAAACTTCTAAAATAAATTTTCATCTGAAAAATCATCACTTCATCCTATTAAATTGAAAATTAAACAGCAATTACATAGTGCATCACTGAATTGGGAAACCCAACTATTTTTGTGGTTAAAAGGTCAAAGTTCAACTCTAGGTCAAACTTCTAATTTCCATTTTCATCTGAAAAATCAATTTTAATCCAATTGACTCAAGCTTTGATTAAGATTGTGTTACATATTTATGTGAATGTATGTGAATTACTATTCAGGTCTTTGCTTATCAATGTGGACTAGATTAAAGGTTGTTGTGATTAAAGGGTCAGGAGCCCTTCTGGGAAAAAGGAGACCGGAAACAGAAGAAGAAAAGACACGAGGTCCTGGAGAAGCGACGATTCTTCTTCTTCCTCGCGGAGCTCGGACGCGGGCGGGATCGATTGAGCAACGTCAGAGAATCGGCGTTTCAAAGCCCATCTGGCGAGAGGAGTTACCGGGACGTGTAACTACCCTTTGACACGTCAAGTCACTGTGGGTTCGTGCACGGAACCAAGCAGCTGGCACAGTTTGCCTCGCCGTCTACAAGGCCGCGTACGGGTCGCACCTTGGGCCGCGCGCGCTGGGCAAGCCGCGTGTTGCTTTGCCTGCTTTACATTACCCGCTTTGCTTGGCCAGCAGGTGCGCGCTGCAGCCGTTGTTCCCGGTACGGGACGTGCCCGGTGAAAGCACGTCAGGAAGGGTCCGTTCAACCGCCCACGTGCAGAGATATTGTGAGAGACATTGACCACGGAGGGAGTCGGGAGTCGGGAGTGGGGCTCACGTGAGGAATGTATAAGATGGCCATCTTAGAGTTATTATAGATGAGTTTACATCTTTGTACTATTGATTGCTGATTGTGGATGGTTGTTGATTGCTCGGGGAATATATCATTGATTATTCCGGATCCTTGGTGTGGGGTTTCTTATTGATTGGAATTCATATTGATTGCGTTACGAAAGCGCAGAAATAATAGATCTTTCTGGCGGAGTTCCTCTCACGGTCCGGGGGTCACCGAGACCAGGTAGTCACCGGGAGGACCACGTAACAGAATTGGGGGCTCGTCCAAATTACGATTTGCGGATTCGCAATTGGGTCTAGGTCCGGGATCTAAAATTGGATAAAATAATAAAATAATATTTTTATTAATTACAATTTATTAATTAAGTATTAATTGGTAAATTTTTGGGGAAATTGGGGTAAAGTCTTGGGTGAAGGTTAACAGGTGTTAACGATAGGCACCATGGCGTTTGTGGCACAGAACTTTGCGGTAACCCCGAGTGAGGCATAGTTCCGAGCGTTACTAAAGTCGGACCTCTTGAAATTGGCCAAACATTTTAACTTGGAGGTCCGAACTAATTTGAGGAAGGCAGAGTTGCAGACCACGGTGATACAATCTATGGTGGGATTAGGAACATGGGACGAGTTAGCCTGGGAGTGGCTACCCGAAGAACCAGAAGACGTTGAGCTCCGGAAACTGGAGTTGCAATTACGGAGCCAGGAACGAATCAAAGAAGAGGAAAGGAAAGCAGAAGAGAGGAGAGAAGAGAAACAAGCAGAGGAAAGGAGAGTGGAACGAGAACTCCAGGAAAGGTTAGCAGAAGAAGAAAGGAAAGCAGAAAAGGAAAGAACAGAAGAAGAAAGGAAAGCAGAAAAGGAAAGAGCAGAAGAAGAAAGGAAAGCAGAAAAGGAAAGAGCAGAAGAAGAAAGGAAAGCAGAAAAGGAAAGAGCAGAAGAAGAAAGGAAAGCAGAAGAGAGGAGAGAAGAGAAACAAGCAGAGGAAAGGAGAGTGGAACGAGAACTCCAGGAAAGGTTAGAAGGAAGAAAAGCAGAGGAGAGGAGAGCTGCAAGGGACCTCGAAGCAGAGGAGAGAAAAGCGGAAAGGGAATTAAAGGAACGTGACATGGAGCTTCAGCAAGAAATTAAATTCAAGGAGCTGGAGTTAATGAGAGAACGGGGAGAGGGACCACCCTTGCTGACGGGGTCGACACCTAGCCAGAACACCTGGGATGTGGGCAGACATGTGAGGCTGGTTCCACCCTTCAGTGAAAAGGAAGTCGCTAAATTTTTTCCGCACTTTGAGAAAGTGGCTCGACAGTTAAACTGGCCCGAGGAGGCCTGGACCATACTAGTACAAAGTGTGCTGGTGGGAAAAGCTCAAGAGATTTATTCGGCGCTACCAATGGACCAATGTGCAGATTATGAGGTATTGAAGAAGCACATCCTCAAAGCCTATGAGTTGGTTCCGGAAGCTTACCGGCAAAAATTCAGGAATGCCAGGAAGAGGGAGAGTGAGACCCATGTGGAGTTTGCCAGAGTGAAAGAAAATATGTTTGATCGGTGGTGTGAGTCAAAAGGAGTCGGGAACGACTTCGAAGCATTGCGTGACCTGATGCTGGTGGAGGAATTTCAACAGTGTGTCCACGAGGACATCAAAGTGTACCTGCAGGAAAAGAAAGTACCGAAGTTGTGGGACGCAGCCACCCTGGCAGATGATTATGCCTTAACACTGGAGTTGTGATCTGCTTAACAGTTGTGATCTTTCTGTTAACCAGATGTGATCTGCTAAACAGAAACTTTCCTCCTTCATGATGTCTCTGATGCCTTGGTATCTCTCCCAGGTTACTCCCTCCTCCGGTATGATAGACCTGAGCCTCGTCCTGGAGGTGGGGTTGCTATCTTTATAAAAAACTCTTCCTCACTCGCCCTCCACTGCCCTCTCTCCACCTCACCCCCAGGAATACCTTTGGCTACGGCTTCCCCTTCGCTCCCACCTTTTGTTCATATGTGTGTTGTACCGTCCACCAATCAGCGATGACTCCATCTACATCTCACTGTCTGATAATATGGACCAACTTCTATCTACCCATCCCAACTCTCTCTTCCTCATATGTGGTGATTTCAATTGTCACCATGCCAGTTGGCTGGGTGTGGGTACCTCTCTCACCAGCCATGGCTCTTCAGCAAAGGACTTCTGCGACTCACTGGGACTGACACAATCTGTCAATTTCCCGACCCGGATCTCAGTCAACGGAGCATCTTCTCTTCTGGATTTGGTTATGACAAACTTCCCTGAAAATGTCTGCTGCTCTTCTTCTGCTCCAATCGGCTCATCTGATCATGTGCTTGTCAAAGTGGACATCTCTCTGACCATTCTCAGAGAGCCTCCTCAGCGTCGACGAGTCTGGCATTTCACTCAGGCCGACTGGCACGGTCTTCAAGCAGCCATCAATCATCTGGACTGGTCTCCCATCTCTACCGCCTCTGACATCAACTCATCCTGGGAATTCTTTCAAAGTAAATTGCTCTCTCTCATGCACAGATTTATACCATCTCGTCTTCAGTTGTCATACCCTTCCTCCCGTCCATGGTACACGGAATCTTGTGGTGAGGCTGTTGCCCTGAAACAACTTGCTTTCGTCTCCTGGAAAGCAAATCCAACGGAAGGAAATCTCATTTCCTTTCACAAAGCCCGAAACAAGTGTGTGTCCACCCTCAGGAGAGCCAGGAAACAATATCTCACCATTCTCAAGACCGAACTCTCTTATCTGTCTCCCTCTTCCAAATCCTGGTGGCGTCTGGTCAAATCTGTTTCTGGTGTTTGTTCCCCCTCCATCCCCTCCCTCACCTCAAACGGCTTAACGGCTGACTCCGCACGTGAAAAAGCTGAATGCCTCAACTCTGTGTTTGCCTCTAAATCTTGTGTCCCAAACCCATCCCTCTCTGTACCCACCGTACCCAGTCGTACCCAGCTGCTCCTGGACTCTGTGTCCTTTCCTCCTGACAAGGTGGAAAAGTTTCTGTCAACCCTCGACTCTGATTCTGCAACTGTTCCTGACGGCATCAGCCCACGGGTCCTAAAATCATGTTCTTCTGCTCTTTCACTCCCTCTTTCTGTTCTCTTCACCCTCTCTTTTGCTCAAGGTCATCTGCCATCTGCTTGGAAATCAGCCAACATCACCGCTTTGCACAAAAAAGGTGCAAAAACAGATCCCAGCAACTACAGACCAATCAGCCTTCTCCCAATTATCAGCAAAGTCATGGAATCCATCATTGCTTCAGATATTAAATCTTTCCTCTTCTCCAATGGCTTGATCTCTGATCATCAATTTGGTTTCAGACCTGGTCACTCTACTCTGGACATGCTGCTTCTGCTTTCTCAACAATGGATGGAGGTCCTCAACTCCAAACAGGAAATTAGAGCCGTCTCCCTTGACATTTCACGTGCCATCGATACGGTCTGGCACCCTGCTCTGCTCTCCAAACTCTCCTCCTTTGGTATCCATGGAAATCTCCACGCATGGCTGGCGGACTTCCTCTCTGGTCGTAGTCAACGTGTGGCCCTGAATGGGTTTCTCTCATCTCCTCTTCCTGTTCAGGCTGGAGTTCCCCAAGGTAGTGTTCTGGGCCCTGTGCTTTTTCTGGTCTTCATCAATGATCTCTCTGACTCTCTTGAAAATCCTCTCTATCTCTTTGCTGACGACTCTACTCTCTGTCGCTCCATTCCTCATCCCTCAGATCGGCAGTCTGCAGCCTCCTCACTCTCTGCAGACCTGGACAAAATCACAGACTGGTCAAACAAGTGGAACATGTCTTTCAATCCTGACAAATCTCACACTCTTACAATGTCTCTCCGAAAGGACCGACTGGACAACCCTCCCATCTACTTTCTCAACAATCCTCTCCAAGAAGTTCTGTCGCTCAAGCTTTTGGGTCTCACTATCTGCCATGATCTTTCTTGGGAAAACCACATTTCCAAGCTGGCCTCCAAAGCCAGTCGCCGACTGGGCATCCTCCGTCGTGCGAAGTCCTTCCTTGACACACCTGAGCTCCTCACCACATACAAGGCTTTCATCCGCAGCTCAATGGAATACTGTTCCCCCCTCTGGGCTGGTGCTCCTGCCTCACACCTTGCTCGGCTTCACGCTGTTGAGGCCAAAGCTTTCAGAATCATTGGAATCTCCTGCGATGTAGTCAACGCCGAGGGCCTTTCACTCACTCACCGCAGGCAGGTTGGTGGTCTTTCTGTCTTCTACCGACTCCTCTCCGGCCTTGCTCCCCCAGCTCTCTCTGTGCTCTCTCCCCCCAATATTCCTTCAGGTCGCACAAGATCTGCCTGCAACCCTCTTCTGGTTAAACTGCCAAAGTCTAGGCTCTCTGCTCACCTTCACTCTTTCATTCCCCTTTTCTCCCGCCTCTGGAACAAACTCCCCCACTCCCTTCAATCCCACTCCTCCCTCCAGGTCTTTAAAACAGCTGTTCACCACCATCTCTTATCTTCCCCCATCGAAAACCTTGATCTTTTCTACCCCCGGTAATTCACCCCAGAGTCCTTGCAGTGTTCATATGTTTTAATCCTCTCCCACCTCCCCCCCCCAAGTCCTCCCGATGTCCCTGCTCTCAAATGTTGTGTTTGTGTCCTTCCCCCTCTCTTTTGTGTCCTTCCCCCTCTCTCCCCATCTTGTCTACCGCTCCCCTTGTTTTTTGTGTTTTGTGTGTCGGTTTGTCTTTTTGTGTGATTAATGTTAGCTCTTTCACGAGCCTCGATCTTGTATACAAAAAAAAAAAAAACACACCGGGTAGGGGTCCACAAACCTAACTCCTCGCCTAGATCTCCGCAGGGGAGGTGGGGAACAGCAGGTGCGGAGAACGACAATACATGGCGGCGGCCTCGAGAGGATTATGGGGACAACCCGGATACCCCACCTGTTCGAAATCAGAGGGCTGCGGGCCCAAGACAAACTTATTTTTCGGGGGGCCCGAGGCAGACCACGAGTTTTTCCTCCGGGCCTACTTGCGCTTTTTGCAAGAAACCTGGACACTTGATGTCCAGTTGTTACCTCATGAAAAGGGTAGACCCAGAGCGGAGTCCGACTAGTACAACTCCGAATGCGATGGCAAACGTAAGAAATCGCCCACAGAAGAGTTACCAACCATTTATTTATGAGGGGTTGGTCTCACTCAAGGGAGACTTGACTAACCCAAGACCGGTTAGGGTTTTGAGGGACACAGGAGCCCATCAATCCTTAATGCTTGAAGGCATTTTGCCATTGTCAAAGAGTACCGCAACTGGTGATAGTGTTCGGTTACAAGGGATCGGTGGCTGTGTTAGTGCCCCACTTCATGTCATCCATTTGGAATCCGATTTGGTGTCAGGACCGGTCACCGTCGGTTTACAAGCCACGCTTCCTGTAGAGGGAGTATCTGTGATTATCGGAAATGATTTGGCCGGGGGGCAAATTTATGGTACCCCGAGGGTTGGTAAAGAGCACAGCAGGGAAAATAACACCCCACCAGCTCGGGATGGCGACAAAAGTTCCAAGTTATTTGTAGGGGGACTGAACTTCAACACAGAGGAAGTTCTGGTGGAAGTGCGGGTGGTAAAAGACAGGGAAATGCAACGGTCAAGAGGGTTCGGCTTTGTCACTTTTGCAAGCACAAGAGACGCCAGAGAGGCAGAGAAGAATTGGAATGGTAAGGATTGAGGGTCGGACCATAACAGTAGGGAAGGCATTTCGTAGGCGTCGAGAGGTCTACAGAAGAGGACCACTTGGCAGGAGTTTTGGGGTTGGCAGCAGCCGATATTACTATGGAGGCTCCCAGAGTTACGGCACCTCCCGAAAGAATGAATGTCAGAGCACTGGCCGAGAAGGAGACCGCCAGTCAGGTAACGGCTGGGACAAGGGGTCCCACCGTAACTGTTAGGAGTCTGGAGAAGTTGAAGCACTATATACGGGGGAGCCGCCGAGCCGAGGCTCCTACACGGACTAACTGTGAACGCCACGTTCTTAAAGGCGTCCAGGTAGTGAACTTTCCTGCACGGACTAACCGTGAACTCCACGTTCTTAAAGGCGTCCATGTAATGAACTTTCCTCCCCGGACTAACCGTGAACTCCACATTCCTTAAGGCGTCCATGTAGGAATACTCCGCTGGGCCTCCCGAAAAAGTGCTATAGAGAGGTTTAAATTTGGGGGCTTTGGGTCACCACCTCTTAACCGTCATTCAAGAGAAACTAGAAGTGGTTGACGCTTGGTCCAGAGGGAATTAATCTAGGGGATTGTGTGAAATTTTGTTGCTTTATTTTTAAGTGATGACTGTGCCCGGGGGGAACTGATGAGTTGGGAGGGGGGGGGGGGTGAGTTGTTTGGTTTGTTTATCTAAGTTGGCCGGCAAAGAAAGTTTTCGCTGGGTTCAAACTTTCTTTCTTGAAGGGGGGGAGTGTTACATATTTATGTGAATGTATGTGAATTACTATTCAGGTCTTTGCTTATCAATGTGGACTCGATTAAAGGTTGTTGTGATTAAAGGGTCAGGAGCCCTTCTGGGAAAAAGGAGACCGGAAACGGAAGAAGAAAAGACACGAGGTCCTGGAGAAGCGACGATTCTTCTTCTTCCTCGCGGAGCTCGGACGCGGGCGGGATCAATTGAGCAACGTCAGAGAATCGGCGTTTCAAAGCCCGTCTGGCGAGAGGAGTTACCGGGACGTGTAACTACCCTTTGACACGTCAAGTCACTGTGGGTTCGTGCACGGAACCAAGCAGCTGGCACAGTTCGCCTCGCCGTCTACAAGGCCGCGTACGGGTCGCACCTTGGGCCGCGCGCGCTGGGCAAGCCGCGTGTTGCTTTGCCTGCTTTACATTACCCGCTTTGCTTGGCCAGGAGGTGCGCGCTGCAGCCGTTGTTCCCGGTACGGGACGTGCCCGGTGAAAGCACGTCAGGAAGGGTCTGTTCAACCGCCCACGTGCGGAGATCGAACTACAGGCGTACGGAGACATTGTGAGAGACATTGACCACGGAGGGAGTCGGGAGTCGGGAGTGGGGCTCACGTGAGGAATGTTTAAGCTGGCCATCTTAGAGTTATTATAGATGAGTTTACATCTTTGTACTATTGATTGCTGATTGTGGATGGTTGTTGATTGCTCGGGGAATATATCATTGATTATTCCGGATCCTTGGTGTGGGGTTTCTTATTGATTGGAATTCATATTGATTGCGTTACGAAAGCGCAGAAATAATAGATCTTTCTGGCGGAGTTCCTCTCACGGTCCGGGGGTCACCGAGACCAGGTAGTCACCGGGAGGACCACGTAACAATTGTCAATTTTAATCTTAATGAAATGGACAATTTGATGTATCCATAGCAACTCATTTTTTTGAGGGGGGTGGGGGAAGGGGTGCATTTTGCAAGTATCATACTCTGCATGATGTCTTGTCTTCTTTTTTTGCCTAAGTGTCAAATAGTCCTCGAGTATTAATTTTTGATTTTGCCAGTGACGTCACAATGATCTCACCTTGTCGGCAAATGGCAACACAGAGAAAGTGTATTCCAAGCTCGGATTTCGATACTGATTCGTTCGTCGTTAACTACTCTGAGGATTCTCAGTATATTGAAATGGATCAGTGGGATTTCGAAGAAACATTTGGAGAGAAAATTAGTGATGGAAACACTTTTGGGGGAATTGTAGAGCCGTATTGTTTTGAGCCTTGTGCGAGCGATTCGGACGAAGATGGCGGTGTTGATAATGTAGATTTAAACGCTGGTCACATGTTCATTACAGATTTATCGTTCAATTTTGTTTGTTTTTCAGTTAAATTGATGGTTTATCAGGGATTTTTTAATTTATTGATAAATCAGTTATATTACCCCAGCAGAAGTACGGCATGGAGACCGCTCAGGCACACGGTTGGTTTATGGTGGATTGTGGATGGGGTGGGATGGTGGTGGTATTTTGGGGGTGATGGTTGATGGGAGATTGTGGGGAGGTGGTGAAGGGGGAGGGGTTGGGTGGAGCAAGATAACTGCTTTATTTGTCAGGCCATAGCTCGAGTCACAGGCATACGGTATTTCACAAAACACGGGACCAAGCACGCGCACACAGTAGACTAACCCTCATTCTCTCTTCTTGAATGCAGATCGTACTGAATGAGTCTTCATCGGGAGGGAATTTATGGAATACCGGAGTTGACATGATGGCATCCGAAACAATGGCTTCTTGGCATTTGAGCTCTTCAGATGTGTAGGGCAAGGTGGTGGCGAAGTTAGCCAGCACATCTAGCAGAGTGAGAACAGTTGGTGGCAGGCCAACACAGGTGTTCAATTCATGACTCAAATCGCCCGTGTCCACATGATGTGAGATCGGCAGAGATGATATTTCAATTTAGTGCGATGGTTATTTTGTGTCCGTGCCGTGTGGATGTCGCGACCCAGTGGAGGGGGCTTAGGAGGGGTGATGGCAAGGTGAGATCAGTCGCCGGCAGGTCAACATGTTTGATTGTTTTGGAGTTGAGCGACTGCTGTTTATTGTACTTAATTGTGGGGAAGGCACCCTCTCTCAATATTGGCAGATAAACAAGATCTAGCCATCTGTTTCACAACAGTGCTCTGGAAAATTTTCTGAGCACAAAAACAAACATTTTGTAGGCCCGACCCACACTTGGGTATTTCGCAAAAACCTCGTCTAATTTCTGGCAAACTTGGTCTTTTGGCCATTGGTGTAGCATGAAACCATCTCGTTTTGTGTGACTACAACCACCAAGGACGCATCGACGAGGAATATTTGTAGAAATTCAAAACTTATTCACCGTTCAAGTTAAATCGTTGCTTGATGGAACCCGTAGAGTCGGGGACAATACGGAAGTGGCGGTCAACTTCATGATGTGAAGTCACGGCTAATCGTAAAGAAGAACATTTAGTCTTTCAATTGCAAGATTACCTATTTTAAAAATCGGACATCGGAAAAAGATATCTATTTTGTAGGGAAGCAAGGGATAGATTAGCGTCGAGGTGGTCTGAGCGTTTGGGTTCCCCTTTAAGCCGGGTGTCCCATCTGCGAGCATTAGATGGTGGATGTTAAAGGTCCCACAGTGCCTTTCATGAAGGGCCAGTTACAAATTTGGAGGGGGAGAGAGAGAAGTACTTTATTTGATTGCTGGATGATGGTCATAAATAATTGTTTGGAAGATATATTTATCATAAAATGAAAATAAGAAGGTCAAAACTAAATGTTCAAAACATTTTCTTCACAAACACCTTTTCTCCGACGGAAAAAAAAAAAAAAAAAACCTTTAGAGGCCATTTCCCCCCGCAAAGCGGGGGTTGGCCTTTTTCAGGCACCGTGGTTGTTGTTGTTTTTGTTGGTCCCCTTTTTGAAGCAATGTTTTACGGCCGGATGCCCATCATGCCGCCAACCCTGTTTGTCGCCTTTTTACGACAAACAGGGAATTACCAGTGAACTGGTACTCAATTAGCCGACCTCGGAAGGATGACAGGCTGAGTCAACCCCCCTGGCGTTAATTCAGCGACGTTTTCTCCGACGGATCATCCACAATAATTTTTTTTCCCCATTATTTGACCATGGGAAGCAAGGTCGAGGCCGTTTATTCTCGGTACATGAAACACCCTGTAACCCAACCCTGTAGAAAACCAATTTTTGGAATGTTTTTGGAATTCTCCATGAGTAGGTGCTCCTATGTTGAAACTTTCGTGTCAACTGCTTAACTGGTTATCGAGAAAACGTATCGTTACGGATTCGTCACTTCCGTTGTGGTGGTTTGCATCCACTGTAAATATTTCTGATTCCATGTACTATTATTGTTTTCAAAAGGTTTATTGTCCATGAACTGTTTTCAAAAGGTAAAAAAGTTAATGTTAAAAGAAACAGGAAACCGGATCAAGAACCGGACAACGAAGAGGAAGAAGAGCGAGAAAGGGGGCGGAGCGAGAGTTGGACAAGAAAGCCGAGTTGCTCAGAGTTCGGAATCGAACGTTGGCAAGCAACAATAGTCCGGCAGCTAAGCTAAATATAGCATAACAATTGTGCATTTTGTGAGGAAAGCACCAAATTTGGCACACTAGTAGACTATCATATTATGAAAAGATCTGGATATTGGGCCATCTCAGATTCAGCCCCTGATGGCTATGGCAGCCATTTTTCAAAAGGGCCGCCAGCGGTTACTGTTATGATACATATCTGCTTTACTGGAGAGGAATGCAGGTTGACAGTGAAGGTTTATTTACTAATAAAGGTCCAATAATGGTCAAAGAAAGTGGCAATTTGATTTGGTTGAGAAAAAAAAGTTAAAGTGAACTAATTAGTCTAATTAAGACACAGATTCTGAATGAAAACCAATGATAAACATACATAGCACTATTGGCTTGGCCAAATGCACATAGCACTATTGGCTTGGCCAAATGCACATAGCACTGTTGGCTTGGCCAAATGCACATAGCACTATTGGCTTGGCCAAATGCACATAGCACTATTGGCTTGGCCAAATGCACATAGCACTATTGGCTTGGCCAAATGCACATAGCACTGTTGGCTTGGCCAAATGCACATAGCACTATTGGCTTGGCCAAATGCACATAGCACTGTTGGCTTGGCCAAATGCACATAGCACTGTTGGCTTGGCCAAATGCACATAGCACTATTGGCTTGGCCAAATGCACATAGCACTATTGGCTTGGCCAAATGCACATAGCACTATTGGCTTGGCCAAATGCACATAGCACTGTTGGCTTGGCCAAATGCACATAGCACTATTGGCTTGGCCAAAGGCTGCCATCCAACCAGCTGGGGCTGGGTCAAGAATGACGAGGGGGTGTACGAGCCACACTGGACGAAGCTACCCAAAGCAGCCCACACCTGCTATGAGCTACTATCGTGCAAGTGCAAGAAGAGCTGTGTGAAGCGTTGCAAGTGCAAAAAGGCCGCACTTGAATGCACAGCGTTGTGTGTGTGAAGGAGAGTGCTCACAAAATTGAGAGAACATTAACAGAGCAGACTGTCACTGATTCAGAACAATTTCGATATCATACCAAATAGTAAACAGATGTTCACTAGTATGTGAATAACTCGATGCCATGAGTGGCGGCCATTTTGAAAAAACAAATTGAGAATTTTTGAGAATTAGAAAATTGCTGAATTTGAGATGGCCCAATATCCAAATCTGTTCATAATAGGATAGTCTACTAGTGTGCCAAATTTGGTGCTTTCCTCACAAAATGCACAATTGTTATGCTAAGTTGCCCCACTACAAGATTCACTCGCGAACTTTCGGGTTTCCGGGAAAGGAATTCTTGCGACAGAGTTCTCATCGCTGTGACCGATCAACCTGCGTGTCAGGTTTTGGGCGGTGGATTCCGAGGAGAATTATCGCCGGGCCGTTACGTCTCAAGAGCGGGTCGTTGGCCATTTTGACTCGCGCAAGACTTGTGCTTCGCTCGCGGTTTCATCTTTTTGACCATTTTCACCGCATTCAGACGTCGACCTGGGGCGTGTGTGTGACGTGGCTTTTTGAAGGTTACTTCGTCCATGCCCGAGGGTGTGATCTCAGTCGCCTGCAGGGCGCCTTTGGGTTTCCCAGTCGCCTTGAGGGCACCTTTGTACAGCTTTGGCGGTGTGACTGTGCTTGCCATCCGCACGGGATTCTGGTCTCGATTGGACATCGTTCTGGCGATCGCTGGAGCGAATCAACTTCATCTTGAAGCCGGGAATAGGAGACATTGGGGAATGTTCTTGTTTCACTCACTTGGAGCACAGTGAGTTATATATTACAAAACTGATGGTTCCATCATAGGACATATTGATTGTACTTTTGAATACTATTGTTGTTGTACTGTTATTCTTGTGTGATCTTAATACAATATTTGTTTGTGAGTAACAATTGGGGTGGCTTCTCCGTTGATCTTTGACACACAGAATAACACATTTTTCTGCCGTGACTCCTTTCGGGGCTCGGAGGTACACTGTGACCAGGGGGTCGGTGAGGAGCACGTAACAGAAATTGGGGGCTCGTCCAATTGGCTTGGGGGCTCGAAATTAGGATCCTCGTCCGGGATTAAATTCCCTGATAACATTCGTCCGGGATAGAATTCCCGAGCATTCCCAAAATTCCCAAATTTGGAATTTTTCTAACATTCCCAAATTTTTCAAAAAAAAAAATTAGAAATTTTTTTGCGTGAAGGTTAACAGGTGTTAACTGATAGTCGTGATGGTGTTTGACGCAGAACAGTTTGCGGCGTCCCCTAATGAGGCAAAGTTCCAAGCGTTAAAAAAATCGGAACTCTTGATCTTGGCCAGACATTTTAACTTGGAGGTCCGAGTTAATATGAAGAAAGCAGAGATGCAGACATTGGTGGTAGAATCTCTGGTGGGACAGGGAACATGGACAGAGGTAGCCTTGGATTGGTTACCCGAGGAAAAAGAAAATGTGGAGCTCCGGAAAATGGAGATGTAACTGCAGATCCTCGATCTCGCGAGATTTCGAGACGACGTCACGAATTTTTCGAAGCTCCACACGGTCTCCACGTTTTCAAAGTTAAGTCTGTTCACAATTGTATTTTGTCGCAACTGTATTTTATCTTTCGGCGTGTGAACTTATAGGGAGTCCCTTGGATGTTTCTCGGTGTTTATCTTTAATAAATTAATCGTTTGTTTGCCGCATGGGGTGTGAGGCCTTGCAGCCTCAGGCTTCCCCCATCGAAGTTTGTTTCTTCCCTTGCTGGTTTTGCTAGGTTTTTTTATTTTTCCCTTCTCCCCCAAACTTTCACTGAACATCTACAATTTGTCTAACGTTGTAACCCCCACACCCCCCCTCTCCCCCCCCCAAAAAAACAACTTTTATTTCCCTTTCTCCTCGTGGGCTTTTGCCTCTGCCCACGTGCGCTGTCTCGCCCCGCCCCCATTTTCCCCTTGCCTTCCACCTTTTGCCCTGTTCAAGTGACTCGTGGTCGTCGCTCTAGGCTTCCTCTCCCCATTGGTATTTTTGTGAATGTAAGATTGTTCTTCACAATTCTGTTTAAATATGTTTAAACTACCCCCTTCAGTGTTTTATTCAGTGGTTTATTACAACATGCTGTTTTTCTTCTTATTTAAAAGGCTCCTTTCAATTTCCTCTTCAACTCATTCCATTTCAAAAAAATATTCAATCTCTTATGATTCCAAATCACTCCATGCTCTAAATTCTCATTCATTCTATCCCTCCTCCATCGTTCTTAAACGAATCGCTAACTTGAAAATCACAACAAACCCAATTTGTTATACATGGTCATCTTTCATTAATCATCCACTTTCTAAACTCCCCCCTTGCCCCTCCCCTCCGAATCTCCACACTTGCCCCTCCCCTCCTAAACTCCCCCCTTGCCCCTCCCCTCCTAAACTCCCCCCTTGCCCCTCCCCTCCTAAACTCCCCCCTTGCCCCTCCCATCCTAAACTCCCCCCTTGCCCCTCCCCTCCTAAACTCCCCCCTTGCCCCTCCCCTCCTAAACTCCTCCCTTGCCCCTCCCCTCCTAAACTCCCCCCTTGCCCCTCCCATTCAAAACTCTCCCCTAACCCCTCCCCTTCAAATCTCCCCCCCAACCATCCCTCCCAAATTCTCCCTCCTCCCACCTCCTTCTCAAAGCTGCCTCCTCCCCACTTCGTCTCCCTTCTATGTCATACCTCCACCTCCCCCAACCTTCTACTTTCCTCTGCCCCCCTCAAACAAACCCTCACTGTGCCTCATCCCATCACCATCAAACCTTTCGTCCTCCTCATCCTTCCCTTTCTTGTAACTCTTCTGTAATCTCTGACACACGATCAACTGCTCTTCCGACATCCCCCTCTCACCCTTCATCTGACCCTACCCCTCCCCTCCCCTGTCCTGCACCCATGCTCCCCCTCTCTCCTCACTAACGGTATGGACCTCAAACATCCGGGGCCTTCGCTCAAACCTGATTGATCTCTCCATTCAGGTTGATTCTGACAATCCAGACGATCTGCTTAACAGAAACTTTCCTCCTTCAAGATGTCTCTGATTCCTTAATATCTCTTCCTGGTTACTCCCTCCTCCGGTACGATAGACCTGAGCCTTGTCCTGGTGGTGGGGTGGCTATCTTTATCAAAAACTCTTCCTCACTCTCCCTGCACTGCCCTCTCTCCACCCCACCCACAGGAGTACCTCTGGCTATGGCTTCCTCTTCGCTCCCACCTTTTGTTCATATGTGTTCTGTACCGTCCTCCAAACAGCGATGACTCCATTTACATTTCGCTGTCGGACAACATGGACCAACTTCTATCAACTCATCCAAACTCTCTCTTCCTCATATGTGGCGATTTCAACTGTCATCATGCCAGCTGGCTGGGTGTGGGTTCATCTCTCACCAGCCATGGCACCTCAGCAAAGGACTTCTGTGACTCATTGGGACCGACACAATCTGTCAATTTCCCGACCCGGATCTCAGTCAATGGAGTATCTTCTCTTCTGGACTTGGTTATGACCAACTTCCCTGCAAATGTCTGCTGCTCTTCTTCTGCTCCAATCGGTTCTTCTGATCATGTGCTTGTTAAAGTGGACATCTCACTGGCCATTCTCAGAGAGCCTCCTCAGCGCCGACGAGTCTGGCATCTCACTCAGGCCGACTGGCACGGTCTGCAAGCAGCCATCAATCAACTGGACTGGTCTCCCATCTCTAATGCCTCTGACATCAATTCTTCCTGGGAATTCTTCCAAAGCAAACTGCTCTCTCTCATGCACAGATTTATCCCATCTCATCTTCAGTTGTCTTACCCTTCCTCCCGTCCATGGTACACTGAATCTTGTGGTGAGGCAGTTGCCCTGAAACAACTTGCCTTTGCGTCTTGGAAGGCAAATCCAACTGAAGGCAATCTCAGTTCCTTCCACCAAGCTCGAAACAAGTGTGTTTCTACCCTCAGGAGTGCCAAGAAGCACTATCTCTCCACACTCAAGATTGAACTCTCAAACCTGTCTCCTTCCTCCAAATCCTGGTGGCGTCTGGTCAAATCCGTTTCTGGTGTTTGTTCCCCCTCCAACCCCTCCCTTACCCCCAAATGGCTACACAGTTGACACCACACGTGACAAAGCCGAATGCCTCAACTCTGTGTTTGCCTCAAAATCTTGTGTCCCAAACCCATCTCTCTCTGTTCCCACCTTTCCCAGTCGAACCCAACTGCTCCTGGACTCTGTGTCCTTCTCTCCTGACAAGGTGGAGAAGTTTTTATCAAACCTCGACTCTGATTCTGCAACTGCACCAGATGGCATCAGCCCACGGGTCCTAAAATCCTGCTCTTCCACTCTATCTCACCCTCTCTCTGTTCTTTTCACCCTCTCTTTTGCTCAAGGTCATCTGCCAGCATCTTGGAAATCAGCAAACATTACAGCTTTACACAAAAAGGTGCAAAAACAGATCCTTGCAACTACAGACCAATCAGCCTGCTCCAAATTATCAGCAAAGTCATGGAATCCATCATTGCTTCGGATATCAAATCCTTCCTCTTCTCCAATGGCTTGATCTCTGATCATCAATTTGGATTCAGACCAGGTCATTCTACTCTGGACATGTTGCTTCTGCTGTCTCAACAATGGATGGAGGTCCTCAATGCCAAACAGGAAATCAGAGCTGTCTCACTTGACATATCACGTGCCTTCGATACGGTCTGGCACCCAGCTCTGCTCACCAAACTCACCTCCTATGGTATTCATGGAAATCTCCATGCATGGCTTGCGGACTTCCTCTCTGGTCGTAGTCAACGTGTGGCCCTGAATGTATTTCTCTCATCTCCCCTTCCTGTTCTGGCTGGAGTTCCCCAAGGTAGTGTTCTGGGCCCTGTGCTATTTCTGGTCTTTATCAATGATCTCTCCGACTCTCTGGAAAATCCTCTCTATCTCTTTGCTGATGACTCCACTATCTGCCGCTCCATTCCTCATCCCTCAGATCGGCAGTCTGCAGCCTCCTCACTCTCTGCAGACCTGCACAAAATCAGACTGGTCAAACAAGTGGAACATCTTTCAATCCTGACAAATCTCACACTCTTACAATGTCTCTCCGAAAGGACCGACTGGAAAACCCTCCCATCTACTTTCTCAACAATCCTCTCCAAGAAGTTCTGTCGCTCAAGCTTTTGGGTCTCACTATCTGCCATGATATGTCTTGGGAAAACCACATTTCCAAGCTGACCTCCAAAGCCAGTCGCCAACTGGGCATCCTCCGTCGTGCGAAGTCCTTCCTTGGCACACCTGAGCTCCTCACCACATACAAGGCTTTCATCCACAGCTCAATGGAATACTGTTCCCCCCTCTGGGCTTGTGCTCCTGCCTCACACCTAGCTCGGCTTCATGCTGTTGAGGCCAAAGCTTTCAGAATCATTGGAATCTCCTGCGATGAAGTCAACTCCGAGGGCCTTTCACTCACTCACCGCAGGCAGGTTGGTGGTCTTTCTGTCTTCTACCGACTCCTCTCTGGCCTTGCTCCCCCAGCTCTCTCTGTGCTCTGTCCCCTAAATATTCCTACAGGTCGCACAAGATCTGCCAGCAACCCTCTGATGGTTAAACTGCCGAAATCTCGGCTCTCTGCTCACCTTCACTCTTTCATTCCTCTTTTCTCCCGCCTCTGGAATAAACTCCCACACTCCCTTCAATCCCACTCCTCCCTCCAGGTCTTTAAAACAGCTGTTCACCACCATCTCTTATCTTCCCCCATCCAAAACCTTGATCTTTTCTACCCCCACTAATTCACCTCGTTTGAAATTCCAACTTCTTTCCTGGAAGTCCTGGCAGTGTCCATATGTTTATACCTTTCCCACCCCCCCCCCCCCCCCATTCACATGCCTCCCCCCCAAAGCCCTCTCCCTCCCACAGATCTCTCGATGTCTCCATGTCTCTCGGTCCCTGCTCTCAAATGTTGTGTTTGTGTCCTTCCCCCTCTCTCCCCATCTTGTCTACCGCTCCCGATGTTATTTGTTTTATGTGTCTGTTTGTCTTTCTGTGTGATTAATGTTCGCTCTTTCACGAGCCTCGATCTTGTACACAAAAAAAAAAAAAAAAAGACATACCTTAGAATCCGCATAATGGCCATTATCGGATAATCTCACATCTCGCATATTCAGGGAGAATTCCAATGGAGAGGCAATTGTTCGCATTTCCTGTGGACAAAGGAACATTCAGAAATACAGACAGCAAAGCAGCATGACCAACGTTTTATTACTCTGCCAAGATTAAAAATAAAACTTTCAACAAGGAAAAGTACTCGGTGTTCCACAACCTCAACCACATCCACAGTCAAATCACAATGCAACCTCGCTTTTGAAACTCTCTACCTGTAATATATACCTTTACCTTTCATGTAACACACATGTACAAACACACACACACACACACACACACACACACACACACACACACACACACACACACACACACACACACACACACACACACACACACACACTGATATCTCCGAAATGACGAGATTAATGTAATAATCGTGCAACAAACGCCGTAACTTGCATGAATTATAACAAGAGCAAACGAAGAAACGCCAACGGTGCGTCACATAACCATAACGAGCACCTTTCCGGAGTTTCCCAAACGCTGCAGAAGCGGCCTGCAGAGCCCGGGCACCCACAGGGCCGTGAACATCACGGCGGCTCCTGGAAGGATCTCCCACCACATCTCGGACACACAAAACCTAAAACAGGAGGATCCCGTCTGTAGCACGACCTTCAAATCAAACAGCAACACTATACAGTATACAGTACCGTAGACGGTTGTCGGCCTAGGCCTTATCTTTTATTCATTTACAATACCATAAAAAATGAATGTACATTAATATTTAAAGCTCAACTAAATCTTGTTTATATACATTTCCGAATAAATAAAAACTATAAATAAAGGAGAAATATGATGCCGCTTACTACACCATCATGGCTATCAGACACAAAATGAACAAGTCCTCATGTTCTAAAAGAAGAAATCAGTGACGGACGATATAACGCTGTTATATCGTCTCCTCAGTCGGAATACAACACAGAGGACGTTTCTCATCCACTAAAAGTTTTATCTTCATATTCATATTTCAGACGAATGGAATCTGAAGCATTATTAGCCAAGTGCATTCTCATGTCGGTTCATTTGCATATTGCCAGCGAAACAAAATCATCCACCGATCCACCTGAAGAGCAGGTCTCTTGCTTGAGACGGACGAAGTGACGGGCAAGACACAAACTCGTCCGAGAAGATGTTTATTGTAAAAACCAACTCGGGAACTCTCTCCAAGCTCGTTTATCGGGCTGCATATATATCACAACCCGAAAGCAAAACCGAAAGCCCCGCTTCTCAGGCGAGGCGCGCTTTGGTGGTCACGTGACCGACAGGTGCAAAGGATTATAACCGCACGCGCGGCACGCTTTGGTGGTCACGTGACCGGCCACCCCGGCGCCGTGGCTTGCCCGCCGGTTATGTCACCGGCTGGAGCAAGGAGATTCTGTTGCTGGTCTCGCTTGGGGGACCCATGGGTCGCTACACACGCCCCCCCAGAATGGACTTGATCCAGGAAGAACAACCTGAGGGGGTCCGGATGACCCTACCGAAACGACCCCTGGCCAGTCGCCGGGGGGGGGGGGGGTCCGGTGTGGTGGCGGGTGGTCGGACGGGGGGTGCAGTGGACGGGGGGCGGCCGAGGGTCGGGCAAGTCCTCGGGGGAGGCTGCCGAGGTTCCTCGCGGACCTCCCGAGGTTGCAGTTCGCGGGTGCAGTGCCGAGAAGGCTCGAGCGGTGCATGCGAAAAGCGGGTGAGCCAACCGAGGGGCTGGTCAAGGCCTCGGGGGAAGCTGCCGAGGTTCCTCGCGGGCCTCCCGAGGTTGCGGTTCGCGGGTGCAGTGCCGAGAAGGCTCGAGCGGTGCACGCGAAAAGCGGGTGAGCCAACCGAGGGGCTGGTCAAGTCCTCGGGGGAGGCTGCCGAGGTTCCTCGCGGGCCTCCCGAGGTTGCAGTTCGCGGGTGCAGTGCCGAGAAGGCTCGAGCGGTGCACGCGAAAAGCGGGTGAGCCAACGGAGGGGCTGGTCAAGGCCTCGGGGGAGGCTGCCGAGGTTCCTCGCGGGCCTCCCGAGGATGCAGGGTCGGAGAAGTAGTTGCGGTTGTAGTTGTAGGTGCGCGAGGGTGACGAAGCGGCCGTGCCGCCAATGTCAGCGCGCGCGAAGGTGACGAAGCAGCCGTGCCGCGAACGTCAGTGCGCGCGAAGGTGACGAAGCAGCCGTTCCGCCAACGTCAGTGCGCGCGAAGGTGACGAAGCAGCCGTGCCTTCAGAGGGTCTTGGAATAGGTTCGCCCCTCCGGTCGTAGAGGAGGAGCCGAGCGCGGTGCGCGAACCTCATAGTCATGGCCGTCGTCGTTACCGAAACTCCGGCATGTCGAAACCGCGTTCGAAACTGCGCCCGAAGCCGTGCAGGAGAAGCCGGCGTCACCAGCCTAGGTGGCTTCCCTGGCTAGGGCGCGCTTGCCGTGTTCGTTCGCAGCCCCCGCATCCGTGCGGGGGCAGTCGGGGTCACCAGTGAAGAGCAGGGCTCTTGCTTGAGACGGACGAAGTGACGGGCAAGACACAAACTCATCCGAGAAAATGTTTATTGTAAAAACCAACTCGGGAACTCTCTCCAAGCCCGTTTATCGGGCTGCATATATATCACAACCCGAAAGCACAACCGAAACCGAAAGCCCCGCTTCTCAGGCGAGGCGCGCTTTGGTGGTCACGTGACCGACAGGTGCAAAGGATTATAACCGCACGCGCGGCACGCTTTGGTGGTCACGTGACCGGCCACCCCGGCGCCGTGGCTTGCCCGCCGGTTACGTCACCGGCTGGAGCAAGGAGATTCTGTTGCTGGTCTCGCTTGGGGGACCCATGGGTCGCTACACACCCTGGATTTACTGTTCATAGCCGGTGAAGCCGGTGTTGGCAATAAACGCGTACGTATTATGTCGAAAACCAGATTATGCCTTGATAGCCGGCGAAGCCGGTGATGTCAATAAACGCGTACGTATTATGTCGAAAACCTGATTATGCCTTGGCTTGAGAATCCGAAGCGCAGTGGAGGCCGCCATCTTGCGGATGCGGAAGTATGCATAACAAATTGAAAAACGTTCAATAGGGGTTTCTTACACCCGTCATTGTTTGATTCACAATCTAATGCACCTCTAATTGATAATTAAAATACTTTAAGACCAACCTCGGCCCGCACGGGCCTGGTTATCTTCAACGAAACGTGTCACCAAACACCGGACCCAATGAGAGTCGAGCATTTGCAAAAATATTTCTAAAATGAAATCACTCAATGGTCGCCGCCATCGACCGGATGCGGAAGTTTGCATAAAACAATTGCGAAAGAGTTCAATAGGAGTTTGTTTCACTCGTCGTTCTTTGATTCACAATCTAATGAACCCCTAATTAGTAATTAAAATACGTTAAGACCAACCTCGTTATCTTCAACGAAAATCGTCATCAAACACCAGAACCAATGAGATTCGAGCATTTGAAAAAATATTATTACGCGTTTCGGAGGGTGAAAACGGCGTCAAATATTCTAAAATTGACGAATAATTATTTTTTAGAAATCCCGCGGCCGTTTGGGATAGTTTTTCACGGCCAGAAATACGGCATAAGCGGTTTACATATTTCGTTTAGAAATACGGATAGTTTTTCACGGCCGGAAATATCCGAAGTTGAGACGGAATTCACCGAATTAATCACTGCAAGCTAACTTCTTCTGGTGGAGGAAGCTGCCGTGCCCGGAGAGAACCAGTCCTGACAGCGATTGAAGTTAGAAGACTACACACTTACTGTGAAAACGTATGTTAAGCCCAGTTAAAATTTCTTAAAACAGGCCTTAAGCTAGCACATCGTATAGTTACTTCCTTAAGCTTCTTGTGACATTTATTGTATGTAGGTATTGGGGAGGACTGTCTGCTCTTCTACCAAGTCTTACCAGGTACGGTACCAACTACACCTACCTACTACCAACTACCTAACCTACTGATGCCATAGTGATGGGTAAAATAGTGGCAAGAGGTTTTGGCTTCGCCGGCTCATTGCGGCTTTGCAGTCGGTACTAGTAGCCGGCGAAGCCGGTGTTGGCAATAAACGCGTACGTATTATGTCGAAAACCAGATTATGCCTTGGCTTGAGAATTCCGAAGCGCAATGGAGGCCGCCATCTTGCGGATGCGGAAGTATGCATAACAAATTGAAAAACGTTCAATAGGAGTTTCTTACACCCGTCATTGTTTGATTCACAATCTTATGCACCTCTAATTGATAATTAAAATACTTTAAGACCAACCTCGGCCCGCACGAGCCTGGTTATCTTCAACGAAAAGCGTCACCAAACACCGGAACCAATGAGATTCGAGCATTTGAAAAAATATTTCGAAAACCAAATCACGCAATGGAGGCACTGATCTCTACAACCACTGGATGGCGAATTGGCTGATCGATCTGACGCCAAACGTACGAACCGGCCGCCATCTTAACCACTCGCATTGATTCTCCAAGAAAGCTCGCGTTAACACTCCTGCCAATACATATATAATTTTGATTCGTTATTACTATAAATGGACTCAAGATGCCTTCATGTGCTGCGGTCAACTGTACAAATAGGCAGTTCAAGGGTTGCACTCCAACATTTCATCTGTAAGTATAATAAAGTTACTGTAAATGAGACTGTTTAGAGTTAATAGCGTGCAGCACATGAACGAGTTAGATGTTTGTACAGACCCATGTGTAGATTCCCTTGTTAGTTGCTGTGTAAAAAAGTTCTATATTTTAGATTTACATTACAATCTAACCTTTAGTTAGGCTACTTTAAAACAAATAGCTTGCAAAACCACAGATTTGTGTGGAGCTAAGTATGAATTATTACTTAATTGTAAGTGAAGAATAAAAATCTGTAAAAAAAATGCACAAAATTACGGTGTAAAACTGTAATCAGATCTCGATCTGATTACAGTTTTACACAAATGACAATGTGACTAGATCTGGAGTCTAGACTCTAGATCTAGTCACATTGTCATTGAAGAGTCTGGACTCTAGATCTAGTCACATTGTCATTGAAGAGTCTGGACTCTAGATCTAGTCACATTGTCATTGAAGAGTCTAGACTCTAGATCTAGTCACATTGTCATTGAAGAGTCTAGACTCTAGATCTAGTCACATTGTCATTGAAGAGTCTAGACTCTAGATCTAGTCACATTGTCATTGAAGAGTCTGGACTCTAGATCTAGTCACATTGTCATTGAAGAGTCTGGACTCTAGATCTAGTCACATTGTCATTGAAGAGTCTAGACTCTAGATCTAGTCACATTGTCATTGAAGAGTCTGGTCTCTAGATCTAGTCACATTGTCATTGAAGAGTCTGGACTCGGAGCTCAAGCAATGGACGGATGGATGCTGGTGGACGCCTCTTGAAGAGAAAGAATCGGGGTGGCCTTATCAAATCTTCTGATGATGTGGTGAAGGTGTGCAAATCTACTGAGCGATGCCTCCAGAGACTACTCCGTACAACAGACAGTGCTCTACCTCGGTCTGAAGGGATTGCATCTGCCCTATCAACGGCTGTTCTGCATGATGTCGGATCTCAATGTTTGTTTGCACAGCTGAATGATCACATTGTAGCGTGGTGCTACGCACGCAACTTGTTTGCCAAAGAAGGTAAGCCACAACGCGTAGGGTCAAAAGAGTCTTTATTGTAAAGCTCAAACTGTAGCACTGACTTGCTCGGGGCTGCGAGCCCCGTGTATATCCCGAGGCCACGCCTACCCCTCGGGCGTGGCCGACACCCTCTTGGTGCGTGGAATGATGTCACCGCGCCAGCGACCCTCGTGTCCGCCACAACATGTTCGACTGTCCGCCAGACCACGATCACGTTTTTGTGCTTATCAAGTGTATTGCAGCATGTTACATCAAGATCCGGATGCATCACCTTGCCAAGTGCTTCACTGAGAAGATAACAGGACCCAAACTACGCAAACAATAATATTGTCAAAGCTCGTCTTATTTAGGCATGAGTAGTTCGAACTATTAGCAGCTTTCATGAACAAGGAAACTACCCGCATCCTATTACCATGGATGGACGTACAGGATAACTTTTTAGATATTTTATCTAAATCACTACATCTATTGACTTTGTCAATGCAAACCAAAAGCTTGCAAGTCAAAGAGCCACAGCAAATGGAGGCATATTCAATGCAACTTGAGTCCCCCTGTGGCAAGTCGCTGTAATGAGAATAGCCTCAGTTGATAGCTCATTGTACCAGTACAATTGTCCTCCTTTAAATACCAACGTTGCCAAAGGACAATCAATTACAAATTGCCTTTCATTGCCACAACTGTACTTTTTGCCTTACAAATTGCCTTTCATTGCCACAACTGTACTTTTTGCCTTACATATTGCCTTTCATTGCCACAACTGTACTTTTTGCCTTACAAATAGCCTTTCATTGCCACAACTGTACTTTTTGCCTTACAAATAGCCTTTCATTGCCACAACTGTACTTTTTGCCTTACAAATTGCCTTTCATTGCCACAACAGTACTTTTTGCCTTACAAATAGCCTTTCATTGCCACAACTGTACTTTTTGCCTTACAAATTGGCTTTCATTGCCACAACAGTACTTTTTGCCTTACATATTGCCTTTCATTGCCACAACTGTACTTTTTGCCTTATATATTGCCTTTTATTGCCACAACAGTACTTTTTGCCTTACAAATTGGCTTTTATTGCCATAACTGTACTTTTTGCCTCACAAATTGCCTTTCATTGCCACAACTGTACTTTTTGCCTTACAAATAGCCTTTCATTGCCACAACTGTACTTTTTGCCTTACAAATTGCCTTTCATTGCCACAACAGTACTTTTTGCCTTACAAATAGCCTTTCATTGCCACAACTGTACTTTTTGCCTTACAAATTGGCTTTCATTGCCACAACAGTACTTTTTGCCTTACAAATTGGCTTTCATTGCCACAACTGTACTTTTTGCCTTATATATTGCCTTTTATTGCCACAACAGTACTTTTTGCCTTACAAATTGGCTTTTATTGCCATAACTGTACTTTTTGCCTCACAAATTGCCTTTCATTGCCACAACAGTACTTTTTGCCTTACAAATTGGCTTTTATTGCCACAACTGTACTTTTTGCCTTATATATTGCCTTTTATTGCCATAACAGTACTTTTTGCGTTACATATTGCCTTTCATTGCCACAACTGTACTTTTTGCCTCACAAATTGCCTTTCATTGCCACAACAGTACTTTTTGCCTTACAAATTGGCTTTTATTGCCATAACTGTACTTTTTGCCTCACAAATTGCCTTTCATTGCCACAACAGTACTTTTTGCCTTACAAATTGGCTTTTATTGCCACAACTGTACTTTTTGCCTTATATATTGCCTTTTATTGCCACAACTGTACTTTTTGCCTTATATATTGCCTTTTATTGCCATAACAGTACTTTTTGCGTTACATATTGCCTTTCATTGCCACAACTGTACTTTTTGCGTTACATATTGCCTTTCATTGCCACAACAGTACTTTTTGCCTTACAAATTGGCTTTCATTGCCACAACAGTACTTTTTGCCTTACAAATTGGCTTTCATTGCCACAACTGTACTTTTTGCCTCACAAATTGCCTTTCATTGCCACAACAGTACTTTTTGCCTTACAAATTGGCTTTTATTGCCACAACTGTACTTTTTGCCTTATATATTGCCTTTTATTGCCATAACAGTACTTTTTGCCTTACAAATTGCCTTTTATTGCCACAACTGTACTTTTTGCCTTACTTATTGCCTTTTATTGCCACAACAGTACTTTTTGCCTTACAAATTGGTTTTTATTGCCACAACTGTACTTTTTGCCTTATATATTGCCTTTCATTGCCACAACAGTACTTTTTGCCTTACAAATAGCCTTTCATTGCCACAACTGTACTTTTTGCCTTACAAATTGGCTTTCATTGCCACAACAGTACTTTTTGCCTTACATATTGCCTTTCATTGCCACAACTGTACTTTTTGCCTTATATATTGCCTTTTATTGCCACAACAGTACTTTTTGCCTTACAAATTGGCTTTCATTGCCACAACAGTACTTTTTGCCTTACATATTGCCTTTCATTGCCACAACTGTACTTTTTGCCTTACAAATAGCCTTTCATTGCCACAACTGTACTTTTTGCCTTACAAATTGCCTTTCATTGCCACAACAGTACTTTTTGCCTTACAAATAGCCTTTCATTGCCACAACTGTACTTTTTGCCTTACAAATTGGCTTTCATTGCCACAACAGTACTTTTTGCCTTACAAATTGGCTTTCATTGCCACAACTGTACTTTTTGCCTTATATATTGCCTTTTATTGCCACAACAGTACTTTTTGCCTTACAAATTGGCTTTTATTGCCATAACTGTACTTTTTGCCTCACAAATTGCCTTTCATTGCCACAACAGTACTTTTTGCCTTACAAATTGGCTTTTATTGCCACAACTGTACTTTTTGCCTTATATATTGCCTTTTATTGCCATAACAGTACTTTTTGCGTTACATATTGCCTTTCATTGCCACAACTGTACTTTTTGCCTCACAAATTGCCTTTCATTGCCACAACAGTACTTTTTGCCTTACAAATTGGCTTTTATTGCCATAACTGTACTTTTTGCCTCACAAATTGCCTTTCATTGCCACAACAGTACTTTTTGCCTTACAAATTGGCTTTTATTGCCACAACTGTACTTTTTGCCTTATATATTGCCTTTTATTGCCACAACTGTACTTTTTGCCTTATATATTGCCTTTTATTGCCATAACAGTACTTTTTGCGTTACATATTGCCTTTCATTGCCACAACTGTACTTTTTGCGTTACATATTGCCTTTCATTGCCACAACAGTACTTTTTGCCTTACAAATTGGCTTTCATTGCCACAACAGTACTTTTTGCCTTACAAATTGGCTTTCATTGCCACAACTGTACTTTTTGCCTCACAAATTGCCTTTCATTGCCACAACAGTACTTTTTGCCTTACAAATTGGCTTTTATTGCCACAACTGTACTTTTTGCCTTATATATTGCCTTTTATTGCCATAACAGTACTTTTTGCCTTACAAATTGCCTTTTATTGCCACAACTGTACTTTTTGCCTTACTTATTGCCTTTTATTGCCACAACAGTACTTTTTGCCTTACAAATTGGTTTTTATTGCCACAACTGTACTTTTTGCCTTATATATTGCCTTTTATTGCCATAACAGTACTTTTTGCCTTACAAATTGCCTTTTATTGCCACAACTGTACTTTTTGCCTTACTTATTGCCTTTTATTGCCATAACAGTACATGTATTCCTTCAATGATTTTTAAGATTCCTTCAGGCCCCCCCCCCCCCCCCCCCCCATTTACTACTGAAAAGAGTTTACTTCTGACAAGAAATAAGAATGGAAATAAATCACTAGAAAGTAATTACCTTTTTAAAATTACTTTTATTCAGCAAAGAAAACAAATTACCATTCAATAAGAACTGTTAGTGGACATCATTACTGATCTCGTCTGCAAAATGCTGCAACATTAATAGCATTGTTTTGTTTTGAAGAAGGAAGCAAATGATTGGGACTTGGTGTAGTGGGGGACATTTTTTTGATGATTAAACAAGTTGATGTTGATGTAGGCCTCTATTACGAGAATACAATTTGAAACGATAGTATAAGGGATTTGATATAAAGTCCAGATCTGAAGGAAAGTAGCGAGCTTAGTTGGGAATCGCATACAAATTACGTGTTGTTCACTCCCTGACTCCTGACGCGTCCGCATACGATGCGAGTGGTTAAGATGGCCGACCTGTGTGTGCGGCAGCGTCAGTTGTGTGTGTTACGTTCAGTGGGCGATGCGCTATCCAGTGGTTGTAGAGATCAGTGAATGGAGGCCGCCATCGACCGGATGCGGAAGTTTGCATAAAACAATTGCGGAAAAGTTCAATAGGAGTTTGTTTCACCCGTCTTTGTTTGATTCACAATCTAATGCACCTCTAATTTGTAATTAAAATACGTGAAGACCAACCTCGTTACCTTCAACGAAAAACGTCACCAATGATATGCGTCTGCACGGTCTTCAAGCAGCCATCAATCATCTGGACTGGTCTCCCATCTCTACCGCCTCTGACATCAACTCATCCTGGGAATTCTTCCAAAGTAAATTGCTCTCTCTCATGCACAGATTTATCCCATCTCAGCTTCAGTTGTCATACCCTCATCAACAACATCAACTTGTCCATGGTACACGGAATCTTGTGGTGAGGCTATTGCCCAGAAACAACTTGCTTTCGTCTCCTGGAAAGCAAATCCAATGGAAGGAAATCTCATTTCCTTTCACAAAGCCCGAAACAAGTGTGTGTCCACCCTCAGGAGAGCCAGGAAACAATATCTCTCCATTCTCAGGACAGAACTCTCTTATCTGTCTCCCTCTTCCAAATCCTTGTGGCGTCTGGTCAAATCTGTTTCTGGTGTTTGTTCCCCCTCCATCCCCTCCCTCACCTCAAACGGCCACATGGCTGACTCTGCACGTGAAAAAGCTGAATGCCTCAACTCTGTGTTTGCCTCTAAATCTTGTGTCCAAAACCCATCCCTCTCTGTACCCACCGTACCCAGTCGTACCCAGCTGCTCCTGGACTCTGTGTCCTTTCCTCCTGACAAGGTGGAAAAGTTTCTGTCAACCCTCGACTCTGATTCTGCAACTGGACCTGACGGCATCAGCCCACACCCCACGGGTCCTAAAATCCTGTTCTTCCGCTCTTTCACTCCCTCTCTCTGTTCTCTTCACCCTCTCTTTTGCTCAAGGTCATCTGCCATCTGCTTTGAAATCTGCCAACATCACCGCTTTGCACAAAAAAGGTGCAAAAACAGATCCCAGCAACTACAGACCAATCAGCCTTCTCCCAATTATCAGCAAAGTCATGGAATCCATCATTGCTTCAGATATGAAATCTTTCCTCTTCTCCAATGGCTTGATCTCTGATCATCAATTTGGTTTCAGACCTGGTCACTCTACTCTGGACATGCTGCTTCTGCTTTCTCAACAATGGATGGAGGTCCTCAATGCCAAACAGGAAATTAGAGCTGTCTCCCTTGACATATCACGTTCCTTCGATACGGTCTGGCACCCCGCTCTGCTCACCAAACTCTCCTCTTTTGGTATCCATGGAAATCTCCATGCATGGCTGGCGGACTTCCTCTCTAGTCGTAGTCAACGTGTGGCCCTGAATGGGTTTCTCTCATCTCCTCTTCCTGTTCAGGCTGGAGTTCCCCAAGGCAGTGTTCTGGGCCCTGTGCTTTTTCTGGTCTTCATCAATGATCTGTCTTACTCTCTTGAAAATCCGCTCTATCTCTTTGCTGATGACTCTACTCTCTGTCGCTCCATTCTTCATCCCTCAGATCGGCAGTCTGCAGCCTCCTCACTCTCTGCAGACTTGGACAAAATCACAGATTGGGCAAACAAATGGAACATGTCTTTCAATCCTGACAAATCTCACACTCTTACGATGTCTCTCCGAAAAGACCGACTGGACAACCCTCCCATCCACTTTCTGAATAATCCTCTCCAAGAAGTTCTGTCACTCAAGCTTTTGGGTCTCACAATCTGCCATGATCTTTCCTGGGAAAACCATATTTCAAATCTGGCCTCCAAAGCCAGTCGCCGACTGGACATCCTCTGTCGTGCGAAGTCCTTCCTTGGCACACCTGAGCTCCTCACCACATACAAGGCTTTCATCCGCAGCTCAATGGAATACTGCTCTCCCCTTTGGGCTGGTGCTCCTGCCTCACACCGAGCTCGTCTTCACGCCGTTGAAACCAAAGCATTCAGAATCATTGGAATCTCCCGCGATGAAGCTAACTCCAAGGGCCTCTCACTCACTCACCACAGGCAGGTTGGTGGTCTTTTCGTCTTCTACCGACTCCTCTTTGACCTTGCCCCCCCAACTCTCTCTGGGCTCTGTCCCGCAAATATTCCTACAGGTCGCACAAGATCTGCCTGCAACCCTCTTATGGTTAAACTGCCAAAATCAAGACTCTCTGCTCACCTTCACTCCTTCATTCCTCTTTTCTACCGCCTCTGGAACAAACTCCCTCACTCTCTTCAATCCCACTCCACCCTCCAGGTCTTTAAAACAGCTGTTCACCACCATCTCTTATCTTCCCCCATCCAAAACCTTGATCTTTTCTATCCTCGCTAATTTCACCCCATTCCACTTTTTTGAAATACCAACATCTGTCCTGGAAGTCCTTGGTGTCCTTGTGTTTTATACTTCTCCCACCCCCCCCCCCCTTCCCACGCCTCCTCCCCCCAAGCCCTCTCCCTCCCACACATCTCCCTGCTCTTAAATGTTGTGTGCTCTCAAGTGTTTGTGTGCTTCCCCTTCTCTTGTCTTCCGCTCCCTCTTTTTATATATTTTGTTTGTCTGGTTGATTTGTTTGTGAAGTAAATGTCAGCTCTTTCACGAGCCTCGATTCAGTATACAAAAAAAACCCCAAAAAAAACACCGGAGCCAATGAGATTCGAGCATTTTAAAAATATTTTTAAAAAGCTTCTTACGCGTTTCGGATGCTGAAAACGGCGTCATATATTCTAAAATTGACGAAGAATTGTTTTTTTAGAAATCTCGCGGCGTAGGGGATAGTTTTTCACGGCCAGAAATACGGTACAAGCGGTTTACATAAAGAAAGAAAGCTTGGTTTGATTAACAACAGTCACACATTGACATTGCCGTTGAAACGGCGCTATCGTCTGATCTGTCGGCACTGATCTTTCTGCAAGCTAACTTCTTCTGGTGGAGGAAGCTGCCGTGCCCGGAGAGAACCAGCCCTGACAGCAACTGAAGTTAGAAGACTACACACATACTGTGAAAACGTATGTTAAGCCCAGTTAAAATTTCTTAAAATAGGCCTTAAGCTAGCACATCGTATAGTTACTTCCTTCAGCTTCTTGTGACATTTATTGTATGTAGGTATTGGGGAGGACTGTCTGCTCTTCTCTTTTACCAAGTCTTACCAGGTACGGTACCTACACCTACCTACTACCAACTACCTAACCTACTGATGCCATAGTGATGGGTAAAATAGTTGCAAGAGGCTTTGGCTTCGCCGGCTCATTGCGGCTTTGCAGTCGGTACTAGTAGCCGGCGAAGCCGGTGTTGTCAATAAACGCGTACGTATTATGTCGAAAACCAGATTATGCTGTATCCCTTGGCTTGAGAATTCCGAAGCGCAATGGAGGCCGCATCTTGCGGATGCAGAAGTATGCATAACAAATTGAAAAACGTTCAAGAGGAGTTTCTTTCACCCGTCGTTGTGTGATTCACAATCTTATGCACCTCTAATTGATAATTAAAATACTTTAAGACCAACCTCGGCCCGCACGGGCCTGGTTATCTTCAACGAAAAGCGTCACCAAACACCGGAACCAATGAGATTCGAGCATTTGAAAAAATATTTCTAAAACCAAATCACACAATGGAGGCCGCCATCGACCGGATGCGGAAATTTGCATAAAACAATTGCGAAAAAGTTCAATAAGAGTTTGTTTCACCCGTCTTTGTTTGATTCACAATCTAATGCACCTCTAATTTGTAATTAAAATACGTTAAGACCAACCTCGTTATCTTCAACGAAAATCGTCACCAAACACCGGAACCAATGAGATTCGAGCATTTGAATGCATAAAACAATTGCGAAAAAGTTCAATTGGAGTTTGTTTCACCCGTCTTTGTTTGATTCACAATCTAATGCACCTCTAATTTGTAATTAAAATACGTTAAGACCAACCTCGTTATCTTCAACGAAAATCGTCAGCAAACACCGGAACCAATGAGATTCGAGCATTTGAAAAAAAATTTTTTAAAGCTTATTACGTGTTTCCGAGGGTGAAAACGGCGTCAAATATTCTAAAATTGATGAAGAATTATTTTTTAGAAATTTCGCGGCCTTCGGGGATAGTTTTTCACGGCCGGAAATATCCGAAGTTGAGACGGAATTCACCGAATTAATCAAGAAGTAAATTTTTTCAATTTTAATCTCATCCAGAATGCAAATGGTACCTAATACACCGACTACACCTACTACACCGACTACACCTACTACACCGACGGTACCTACTACACCTACCTACTACCAACTACCTAACCTACTGATGCCACAGTGATGGGTAAAATAGTGGCAAGAGGCTTTGGCTTCGCCGGCTCATTGCGGCTTTGCAGTCGGGTACTAGCAGCCGGCGAAGCCGGTGTTGTGAATAAACGCTTACGTATTATGTTGAAAACCAGATTATGCTGGATCCCTTGGCTTGAGAATTCCGAAGCTGTGACACACCAAATCGCTCAATGGAGGTCGCCATCTTGCGGATGTGGAAGTATGCATCACAAATTGAAAAAGGTTCAAAAGGAGTTTGTTTCACCCGTCTTTGTTTGATTCACAATCTTATGCACCTCTAATTTGTAATTAAAATACTGTTGCGGTTTTTAGAACCTTCACATGTAAATTTAGTCGTAAATTCCCTTTTCAATAAACCCCTGTGTACATTTCTCCTTAATTGGCTGTTAATTGAAATAAGTGCACCTTAGTTAGTCCATGTACAACACGTAGCGAATCATAGGACCTCTCTATAGTTATATCATTATTCTGAGTTCCAGGTAAGGCTGTGTTTCCAATAGTTGACTCTCCGTTGCATCAAATCAAATAAGATAGGATCCCTTGCAATATCCCCATGGCCTCCTAAAAGCGCCAGTACGGCAGCGTTCGCCGCTACTGCTTTGGGTTGTTTTCAGCGTCTGCAAAACTCCATTGCCCACGAGGTCATCTCGGAGAAGAAGGGCGTGGCCCCACCTCATCATCAAAGGTGGAGCCAGGGAGCCCCCTAAAGACCAACCAGGAATCGGTGGGCATGGCTTGCGAGGGCGTGGACAGAAAGATCTAGCAGGTTCGTGAAGGTTCCACGGGGGTGGATATAAAACCCTGGGCGCAAGGCTCCCACAAGACGACGCATGAGGCAGAGACGCGCAGATGAGCAAGGAGAAGGTACGAGCAGATGAGCTTCAGAGGCACACGAGAAAGGAGGACTGGAGAGACGCATAAGGAGGCTGACGACGGGGGGTTTTCGCAACTGAACCAAGAACAAGTGCGTGCCCACGGGACACCAACGGCGTGCCGCGATTCCCGGACCTCCCTGCCGCCCGTTCTGTGGACCGTCTGCCTTCTCTTCCCTCCAGCCATTCCTGCCTGAGAACCCCCATTAGTGTACGTGAGTTTGCCCTGTTTGTCTTGTCCCTGGGAATAAGTTAAGCCTGTTTAAGAATTGCGCTGTGTCTTCTGTAAATTACTTTCGTTTCTTTTACTTCTCCTTTGGTTTCTTTGGTTGTGTAAATAGTTAATAATAAATACCTGTTCCTCCTTACTTTGGTTTCTTTCTCATCAATCACTTTAGTGATTTCCCGATTGAATACCTGTGGCACGATTTTGGCTGAACCGCTTCGCAATCGGGTTTAGTCATTGTTAACGGCTCGCGCCGCAGTTCGCTTCGCTCGGCGCAATCCATCAATTACGCTGCAGCACGGGCGGGAGTATTTCCTCACTGACGGCCGGTGGTAATACTTAGGTATTAAGACTAATTGGGCTTACGACCCTATGTACCATCGGCCGGAAGTGACGTCATACTTCCAGGACCGGCGGAGACGGCCAGCTTAACAGGACAAGGGGATTAACCCCCCCCCCCCCCTTGCTAATGGGAGTGCTGTCCCCCGGATCTGTAACAATACTTTAAGACCAACCTCGGCCCGCGCGGGCCTGGTTATCTTCATAGCCGGCGAAGCCGGTGTTGTGAATAAACACGTACGTATTATGTTGAAAACCAGATTATGCTGGATCCCTTGGCTTGAGAATTCCGAAGCTGTGACACACCAAATCGCTCAATGGAGGCTGCCATCTTGCGGATGCGGAAGTATGCATAAAAAAATTGAGAAAACGTTCAATAGGAGTTTGTTTCACCCGTCTTTGTTTAAATCACAATCTAATGCACCTCTAATGTGTAATTAAAATACTTTAAGACCAACCTCGTTATCTTCAACGAAAATCGTCACCAAACACCAATGAGATTTGAGCATTTCAAATTTTTTTTAGAAAAGGCTTATTACGCGTTTCGGAGGCTGAAAACGGCGTCAAATATTCTAAAATTGACGAAGAATTATTTTTTAGAAATCTCGCGGCCGTAGGGAATAGTTTTTCACGGCCGGAAATATCCGAAGTTGAGACGGAATTCACCGATTTAATCAAGAAGGAAATTTTATCAATTTTAATCTCATCCAGAATGCAAATGGTGTCATTTTGAACTAGGTACGGTACCTACTACATCTACCTATAGTCAGGTTCACTATGTTTTTTCGTTCAAAATCATGGTAGATTAGCAAACCTATACATTTTTGGAAACGTTATTACATGGAAAATCTGAAAATCAATGTTTACATTTGCCAATTCCGACCAATTCGATTCGACCAATTCGACCAATCGACCAATTCGACCATTCGACCAATCGTTTCGATCGACCATTCGACCAATTCGATCGATTCGATTCGATTCGATTCATCGAATTCGATTCGATCGACCATTCGACCAATTCGATTTGCCAATCAATTTGACCGACCTTTGCTTGTGTGGAACGGACTGTGAAAACGATGCGGACTATATTGTCGGATACGACACACAGGACAGTGATGACGAACTCTAAATGGCATATTCTGTAATCGTGTATGTTTGATGCCATTGACTGCCTGTGTATATTTTGTCATTGACTGCTTGTGTAGATGTGAAGTTGTACTGACTGCATGTGTATATATGATTTTGCTGACTGCCTGTGTATGTTTGGTGATATGAATTATTGTGACACATTTTGATGTTATTAACTGCCTGTACAAAATGATAACATGTATTTGATTATGCAACTTATCGTGAATATAAAGACAGTATTTTGCAATTCAAAACCTTTGATTCGTGTCTTACCATTCCCCATAGCACTAATTTGATACTTTCATTGGATTCCTTGTCCCTGAAAATATAGGTTTAGTATATTTTTTAAAGTTTTTAGGGTAATTAGAGGCAGAAATAGAACAAAATATGTATTTTACAGTGGCCATTTTGAAAATCAAAAATGGCCGCCATACAGGTATCTCTCCAAATGTAAACATTGATTTTTAGTTTCTTTATGCAATAACCTTTCCAAAAATGTATAGGTTTGCGAATCTACCATGATTTTGAACGAAATATAATTTATTGACATAGTGAACTTGACTACTACTACCAACTACCTAACCTACTGATGCCACAGTGATGGGTAAAATAGTGGCAAGGGGCTTTGGCTTCGCCGGCTCATTGCGGCTTTGCAGTCGGGTACTAGTAGCCTGCGAAGCCGGTGTTGTCAATGAACGCGTACGTATTATGTTGAAAAGCCAGATTTTGTTGGATCCCTTGAGAATTTCGAAGCTTTGACGCACCAAATCGCTCAATGGAGGCCGCCATCTTGCAGATGCGGAAGTATGCATAACATATTGAAAAAAGTTCAATAGGAGTTTGTTTCACCCGTCTTTTTTTGATTCACAATCCTATGCACCTCTAATTTGTAATTAAAATACTTTAAGACCAACCTCGTTCCCCGGGCCCGCACGGGCCCTGGTTATCTTCAACGAAAATCGTCACCAAACACCGGAACCAATGAGATTCGAGCATTTGAAAAAATATTTCAAACACCAAATCGCTCCATGGAGGCTGCCATCTTCCGGATACGGAAGTATGCATAAAAAATTGAGAAAAAGTTCAATAGGAGATTGTTTCACCCGTCTTTTTTTGATTCACAATCTTATGCACCTCTAATTTGTAATTAAAATACTTTAAGACCAACCTCGTTCCCCGGGCCCGCATGGGCCCTGGTTATCTTGAACGAAAATCATCACAAAACACCGGAACCAATGAGATTAGAGCATTTGAAAAAATACTTCAAAAAGGCTTATTACGCGTTTCGGAGGCTGAAAACGGCGTCAAATATTCTAAAATTGACGAAGAATTATTTTTTAGAAATCTCGCGGCCGTAGGGCATAGTTTTTCACGGCCGGAAATATCCGAAGTTGAGACGGAATTCACCAAATTAATCAAGAAGTAAATTTTATCAATTTCAATGTCATCCAGAATGCAAATGGTGTCATTTTAGGTCTGAATTTGCGAAATTTTGTGAGCTGACCAATCAGCGATCAGCTTCGGTCAGCCAATCAGCACCATCGACAAGGTTTCATTAACGACAGTCACACATTGCCGTTGAAACGGCGCTATCGTCTGATCTGTCGGCACTGATCTTACTGCAAGCTAACTTCTTCTGGTGGAGGAAGCCGCAGTGCCCAGAGAGAACCAGTCCTGACAGCGCCTGACGTTAGAAGACGACACACATACTGTGAAAATGTATATTAAGCCCAGTTAAAATTTCTTAAAATAGGCCCTAAGCTAGCACATCATATAGTCACTTCCTTAAGCCTCTTGTGACATTTATTGTATGTAGGTATTGGGGAGGACTGTCTGCTCTTCTCTTTTACCAAGTCTTACCAGGTACGGTACCTACTACACCTACCTACTACCAACTACCTAACCCACTGATGCCATCGTGATGGGTAAAATAGTGGCAAGAGGCTTTGGCTTCGCCGGCTCATTGCGGCTTTGCAGTCGGGTACTAGTAGCCGGCGAAGCCGGTGTTGTCAATGAACGCGTACGTATTATGTTGGTAAGCCAGATTTTGCTGGATCCCTTGGCTTGAGAATTTCGAAGCTTTGACGCACCAAATCGCTCAATGGAGGCCGCCATCTTGCGGATGCGGAAGTATGCATAACAAATTGAAAAAAGTTCAAGAGGAGTTTGTTTCACCCGTCTTTGTTTGATTCACAATCTTATGCACCTCTAATTTGTAATTACAATACTTTAAGACCAACCTCGTTATCTTCAACGAAAATCATCACCAAACACCGGAACCAATGAGATTCGAGCATTTGAAAAGCTTATTACGCGTTTCGGAGGGTGAAAACGGCGTCAAATATTCTAAAATTGACGAATAATTATTTTTTAGAAATCTCGCGGCCGTAGGGAATAGTTTTTCACGGCCGGAAATATCCGAAGTTGAGACGGAATTCACCGAATTAATCAAGAAGTAAATTTTTATCAATTTTAATCTCATCCAGAATGCAAATGGTGTCATTTTAGGTCTGAATTTGCGAAATTTTGTGAGCTGACCAATCAGCGATCAGCTTAGGTCAGCCAATCAGCGCCATCGACACGGTTTGATTAACGACTGTCACACATTGCCGTTGAAACGGCGCTATCGTCTGATCTGTCGGCACTGATCTTACTGCAAGCTAACTTCTTCTGGTGGAGGAAGCCGCAGTGCCCAGAGAGAACCAGTCCTGACAGCGACTGAAGTTAGAAGACTACACACATACTGTGAAAACGTATGTTAAGCCCAGTTAAAATTTCTTAAAATAGGCCCTAAGCTAGCACATCGTATAGTTACTTCCTTAAGCTTCTTGGGACATTTATTGTATGTAGGTATTGGGGAGGACTGTCTGCTCTTCTCTTTTACCAAGTCTTACCAGGTACGGTACCTACTACACCTACCTGCTACCAACTACCTAACCTATCGTGATGGGTAAAATAGTGGCAAGAGGCTTTGGCTTCGCCGGCTCATTGCAGCTTTGCAGTCGGGTACTAGTACGCATTGAATCAGTTGGTATTTAGAAGAATATATATGATATCCGGCAATACAAAAAACAACTTAACTAACCGAATGATCACCAGAAGCAAGTGAATGCTGTGGGAATCAAGCAAATGATCTCGTGAAATTCAAATCTCGCGAGAGTGCTGGTAATGGCAGCAAATGATCTTGTGAAATTCAAATCTCGCGAGAGTGCTGGTAATGGCACTGATCTGTATACAGATCAGTGGGTAATGGCAGCAAATGATCTTGTGAAATTCAAATCTCGCGAGAGTGCTGGTAATGGCAGCAAATGATCTTGTGAAATTCAAATCTCGCGAGAGTGTTGGCAATGGCGCTCAGCTTTAGCGGAAGGACGCTGCTGTCCAGCCGGCTCCGCGGTAATGCACACAACAATAATGCAAGTCAGCACAACAATACTAGACGTAATTAAACATAGCAATGACGTAATTTGTGTAATGTGGCATTCATCGTGACGTATCTATGATCAATCGCCTCAGTTAATGATATATGACGTCCCCGCGACGATCGAGACCTTTTAGCTCTTTTATAAGATGCACGTTCGGGGAAATGTTGCCTCCTGTACAACCACCACTCGCCTTGGTGGTGGTACGGAGGTCGGCATTCTCACCTGTCCCGCTATCCCTAACCGAAACCCCCTTTCCACCCGACAGGACGCAATGACAGCGGTGAAGAGTCGGTGCCCTTGGACCTAACCCGAGGTGGAGAACACGATCTGCTCGGGACCGAGCGCTCTGACACTTCACACCAGGAATAGAGGAGGGGGGCAGTGTTAGGGATGACATCCAAGTTGATGCGATGATAAACATTGCATGGATATGGGTAGATGCACAATGGCGGCGCTGGTTTGGTTTGTGATATTTTGTGTGTTCTGCAGATCCTGCAGCCAATCTCCGTGACATATTGCAGAATGTGGCCAAGCCGCTGGGTGTCTCCAACGCGCGCAAACTCGGTCACCTCAACAATCTGGCCAAGGTTAGGAATGTCAACAAGACTTAGTTATAACATGGCATGTTTGAGATTCATGCTAAATGAAGTAAAACTGGGTGTGGACTGAGTAATCGGACGTGTGTGTGTGTGTGTGTGTGTGTGTGTGTGTGTGTGTGTGTGTGTGTGTGTGTGTGTGTGTGTGTGTGTGTGTGTGTGTGTGTGTGTGTGTGTGTGTCATTGTGTCATTGTGTCATTGTGTCATTTTCACAATAGGGGCACAATAACGGTAAAGACAAAATGCAGAAATGAAGTTGCATTCACAGTATCTATTTGTGGTTCAAAAAAATCTATTTATGTCCAGGAGTGTTGCCTGTAATCAGCAGCGTTAGATTTGGGGTAGTTTGGCTGAAAAACAGTTTTTTTGTTTTACCGTTATTGCCCTAACGGTAAAGACGTAATGTTATAGTACTAACAGAGGATACACGGTAAAGACAATCCAGTTATAGGCTAAGGCCCGAGGTTGAACTCCATTATGTCCCTTGGTGGCACAATCATATTTCCACTGACCTGCTCCTCATGTCCCCGTGTGGCTCTATTGGGTAGTAGGACAATGTAGGTGGATCATTAGCTTCTCTGCACAACAAGATAGGCCCGCATAATCGCCATGGTAAAGGGTATGGAAATAGGCCGAGGAGTATGACGAGGTTCGGGCGCTTTGGTGCATTCCCATTTCCATGTCCGGGTATTTATTCCACAGAAAAAAATCGAAGTTTAAACGGAGGTTGAAATATCAACTAACCAGTTTCTTTATTACAATAGCCACATGAAAAAATACAGAAAATCCTGAACAAAATACAGAAAATCCTTAACGCTGAATAACTTCATCAGTGAAGAAAATTATCAAACTCTCTGGAATTCACGGATGTTGCATTGAATCGCAACCAGCTGCTCATTGTTGAGCTCGAATGGGGGTGGTCCCTCAAACTTCACTTTGGTCAGAATACATTTTTCTGACACCGACTCTATATCATCCCTTTTGGGCCAGTCATATCTGAATTTCACCCGATCCCCAACTCTCTCAAGGAATTTCATGGTTATGGCCTCACCGGCCCTTTCCATCATTCGACCTATATAGAAGGTTCCCTTGGACCTGATTGTGAAATACACAGCATAGTAACAGTATGCCTGCTCAATCAGCGGTTCCGCTTGTTGTTCACTCAATTTTGCCGCTCGCCAAGCTTTCCAATACATGTAGTCATCGCGATCCTCGGCAGACGAGGATTCAAGATCATCGACAACAATGTCATATTTTTCCTGCCAACGACGCTGAAACCGTTCTTTCTGCTCAAGTGACAATTTGCATTCTACTCACGCACTAAGGGAGGCCTTTGTATTTGGCCCTTGAACTGAAGATATCTCCACTTCCACAGGTGAGTGACACTGGCAGGAAATCTGACCATTAGACCTAGACCTAGACCTGAAATGTCCCTACCATTAACTTGGTGTCTTTACCGTTATCCCACGTTGTAACGGTAAAGATAACGGTAAAGACATAATTCATTCAGTGGGTCCAAGATGATGCGCCACTGCTACCATTTCACATCAAAATCCACCTCAATACCAATTACTAAGTCACTATTCAGTATATCTGCATTGTCTCCACACAATTAGCTTGTGAACTGGACTAACGGTAAAGACGGCGAATTTGTGAGACATTCTGAAATCATAAACTTCCCTGGCACTTTGCCAAACAGTCTGCTTTCTTCAACGTCGTTTTGGCTTCAAAATGGCTGCCGGAAGACCTCGTGTCCTTGGCGCAACAGCAGAGACTCCTATTATCCGCACAGGGAATTAGAAAATCACTTCTGTCCACAGTGGATAACGGTAAAGACATATGGTTTACCATACCTGGACCGTGACTATTCTTTTGACTGCAAATCACAGCAGGGCTTAAGGATGAGTTTACCATGAAGTCTTTCAGTTCAAGTAGTCCCATACGGATCTGGATTGGTATAGGCTCTCAGAATACACAGGAACACCACTAAATTTTGATTTCAAATTACAGTTTGCAGTTTGGACAGGATAACGGTGTGGACATTGAAAACACATTTTGAGTAGCTTATGTATTTAATTATGCAGGAAGGCTACCCAAACAATTTTTTTCCATTCAAGAAAATGGGTGGTTAATTGAATATGTCAATAAACAGCTTGTAACTGGTACTTAAATGGGCAAATTCACCGCGGACATTCTTTACCGTTAATTGTGCCCCTATCGTGAAAATGACCCGTATGTGGTGTGTGTGTGTCTGTGTGAATAAGAGAGAGAATTGTGAGGAACAGAAATGAAAAATCGAGATGTGTGTGTTGTTGATTGTTATCTCGTGTGTATGTGTGTGTGGGTGTGTGTACGCACACCACTAATTTAAGGTTCACATCTATCTATAATTCCAGTAATCTCTGTACGTTTGTACGTCTGTACGTCTGTTTGTCTGTGACCGCTGTTTCTCGACAACCACGGGTCCGATATACTTTTAACTTGCCAGGTATATTGCTGGGGACCCGAGGATGTGCCTTTTCAAGGTTTCATATTAATCGGACAATTACTTACCGAGCTATGTCCAAAAAACGATTCAACCAATCAGAGAGCAGCGAACGATCGCGTGTGCCGAACGTGGAGGACACACTCTGCCTCGGATGGCACATTTGAGAGCGTATTCATTTATTTCACGTTTGCAAACTATGTTGGCGTTAAACTATGTTTTAAAACTAATAAAACCGAATTTGCGATTCATTCGCTTTCCTGCGCGTTTGTGCACGCGATGGCGATTTCTTTACCAAACTCCGGAAGCCGTTCGCTTTGGACCAAACCATTGCATGTAAATAGAGGGGGGGGATTGTCACCGTACTCGCAAGCCGTTCGCTTTGGACCAAACCATTTCATGTAAATAGAGGGGGGGGATATAATTTTAGATATAGATATAGTACGGGCAATGCCCTAGTATACATAATTACAAGAGCAGCTGGTGAATGTTTTGTTGTGAAGTCACTCACAAACAAAACAAATTGGCATTCCACTGAAGTAGTAGGAACTTTAACTTGTCAGGGATCTTGTTATAAATGAGCAGAGGAATAAATCACTGCAGTGGCGGTGCAATCTCGTAGATACAGGTGAAAGAGCACTGATGGTGCCAACATCGAAAAAGTGTCACAGTGGGTACAGTCAAATGATCCCGACGGATTCATCGGTGTGTAAAATGGTGCAGTAGAAATTCGGACTCGTGAAGGGAGACATATCCTGCCACTCTCTTCAAGTCCTCTGCAAGATTGAGTGTGTGCTCCGTGGCTGTTCAATGAGCCAAATATGAAAGCGGGATTTGACTACTCCCCTCTTGATTGCTCGATCTCATATCCCCAATCATTACCACTGTCCTCCAAACTTTCTTCTCTACCTCAATCGTATTGCTGTGGCTCTCTCACTATTCTGTCCTCTCCAACTCTAAATTCTCCTTCCACAATCCCTCCAATTGTTGCCGGTGGATTTCTGAAATTGTCTCTCCCCATGATCCACTCTCAGTTCCTCTTTTGAACCGACCAACCAATCAGACAGGCTGGCTGAAGCAACGACTAGTTTGCACCAGCAAATAAGGAGCGGACATGCAAGTGCGTATTCAAATGTCCAGACCACCACCAGACTGGCACTTAGCAAAGATGGTGGGGAAAATATAGCATTGACTTTGACTTCCCAAAAAGGTACTTCCTGTTTAGGGTTTGCACGAGGTTTTAAAAGTTCCTTTGGCAGAGCACGACAAGTGCTTTTTTGTTGTGTTGTGTGTTTGTTATCGTGATTTGTGTCATGCGGTGTTGTATTTTGTATCTTATAAAGGTTGCAGTTGTGTTTGTAGCAAATTATTGGGTACATGCATTCGTTTTATTGGAAGAGGCATACTAGGCTGGTGCTCCAAGCCTAGCGGTTAAGTCCGTTGGGGATATGGTTAGTGTCAGGGAACTTTGTTGTGACCTTTTTTGGACACATCTCAGCCAAAACTCAATGAGACTCATGAAAACTCACTCAGTTTAAATATAGATTTATTAAACTCTTGCAACGAATATTTACACGAAAATATAGTTAAACTTTAAAATAAAACACATGACGTGACGTCGCGCGTCTTCCTTCTGCTCTCTCTCCTGCTTCTTCCGATGACCAGTTCAGTTTCTTCTCGGAGCATGGTGGTTAAATAGATCTTTGCTCCTTTCATCTCACTCCAGTGGAATGCCGAAGTCACTTTAACGCCAGCCTTCCCGGCGCCATTCGGACATCTGGAACAATTAACTCTTATCCACAATCTGAGCCAAGTGAGCACTCTACCTCTACTCGCAGTGTCCGAGGTCACAAGGTTAATCCCCAGATGGCCGACCGCTTGCTCCAAGCTCCCGGCACCCCCTCCTTGCATGACTTGAGAATCCTTTACATTGCAGTACAATCCAACCACCCTGACAAATATGACTTATATATTTATCTATACTCCCACAATCCCTCATTTTTTATTTTTGTTTATATTAACCATTAATCTAAACATCAACTTATTAAATATTCAAACCACAAACTTGGTAATCCAATTTTTTCATAAGGCATACACCGTCATCCTGGAAGAATCTGATCACAAAACATTTATTTATTCATTGACTCTTTCCATATTAATAATGCAATTCATTTGCATAAAGCATACAACCTTTCACCTTCACCACAACGATTTCAATTCACCATTTTAAAATAATAAAGCATCTGCAACATTTGGCAATACATTTTGCTTCAAAACAAATATTGACTTTTTGTTTGAAAAGAAGAGAAGAGGCTGATCACTTGCTTGACATTCAAGTATGAAACATTTTCTTCTGGTGTCTTCATAGCACCTACACTATTTTGCGTAGGATTTTCCACTGTTGTGATAGCTGGGCGGAGTCATTAACTGACCCTGCTCTGCATGTATCATCCTTGCCACTCTTGCTGTGAGCCATAGTAGATTTGAACAAGGCCTTCGTCCAGTTGTAGTCGACTTGCCTCCTCACTCATCATGAGTATGGAGCAAGTGTTGATGTGATGTTGGTTGACCAGCAAGATGTGGAACAGAGATGCCAGATGCATCCGCAACGATGTTGGGCCCATGGTGTTCAAGTTGTCCATGGTCCATACCAGGAGCCTCCAGCAGAATCATGCACAGCTGTTGTGGAGGAAAAGCACATCCGTCCACTTACAGCTCCACGCTGGCTCTCCAGATGTTGGTAGAGTAATGACACACGTCACCGCATTCAGTAGAAGTTGCAGGCAAGATGTCGTCATCCGCAATTGCTGACTTGATGAAGGTTCGAGGCATTCGAACAAAAGTAAGTGATCGCCTTTCTTCCATATGTTGCAGTGTGATCCAGGCAAATGGTCACAAAAATTCCTTTGGTGAAGGTAAGCATCCATCTCCAATTTTACAAAGGAGAATGTCTTCATCATTCTTTGAGAAGGAGGGTGTATGCCAAGATTAACTTAATTTTTAGCCACAAATTTTCTTTCTCGAACTTCTTCCCAATTCCGTTATCACTCCATTTGAGATGTGATCTGGTCTTATCCTTTACTCAGCCACATCTAAATCTGCTCCCCACACACACTGAGTCATCTTAACATGAAATCACCATAATCATGTATATTATAACAGCTTCACATTTGACAATTTATTGTTTTCCTCAAAACATTCAAAAGGTTATATTCATTTCTGTTGTTCCTCTTACACGAATAATATCCAATTCAGGTATGTATTTTACTACTAAACTAAGAATAGCATTTAAAGTTGCTTTCAAATCAATATAGTTTGAAAATTAAACTCATGCAGTTATTTTAACACTACTTGAAGAAAATAGATGCATTAATAAATGAATGTATATGATTAAAATCACAAACAGGAATGTCTAATTCCCAACAAATTATGCTAACAAACTATGCATAATGTATCATTATCATAGTCCTCCCTAATGTTTTTTTTTTTTTTTTCCCAGAACTTGTGGTGATATGAGTTCACTGATCTTGTAAAACTGACACAATTCATAACATTTTCATTATGCCATTATCTTAACTCTACTGTGCTCATCTACAACATTACTTGATTCAATCTTTTAATCTCGGTATTATTCATATCATCATAAACATCTTCCTATGTTGGGTCCACATTTGTTTCTATTCTTATCAACCTCCTATGGTTTATCAATTTGTTCCAAAATACTGCAACCAGAAGTTTTAACCAAAGCTCGACCAAACTATTCCCAATTTGAACTCAAAATACTAGTGAAACAATGATTCGAAGAATTAACTTCAAGGGGTCAACAAATTCATTTTATAAACAGATCTAATTTTCCCCATCCAATAGTTTTCCTTACCAGCTGTCATATTGCAACACTTTAATAAACCTTCGAAAAATGTCTCCCAAATCAATAAATTCCCTTTTTACTTCCCAAATACTCATCTGTAACTTACGTATTTAATTACAATTTTCTCCCAATTTGTTTGGCCTAAATGGCTGCAAAAGTGGCTGCCAACACAACAACAACACAACAACATGCATTTTAAGGCCATTTTCCCTGCAAGAGCGGGGGTTAGCCTTGCGGTCCCCATGACAATCTTCTCCATTTTGCCCTATTTTCTGCATCTCTCCTTGTTAACCCCCTTGCCCGCATGTCTTCTTCCACCGTCTTTAGCCAAGTCTTTCTCGGTCTTCCCCGTCCTCTACTTCCGTCTACATTCATTTCCATCACTCTTCTCAACCAGTCACTTTCATCCTTCCTCAACACATGACCAAACCATCTCAACCTGTTCCTCTTCACAGCATCAATCACAGGCTCTATTCCCATCATCTTTCGCAATTCATCATTTGTCTTCCTCTCTCTCAGCGACACTCCGCACATCCACCGAACCATTCGCATTTCCACCCTTTCCAGCCTTCGTTGCTGCTCTACATTCATGACCCATGTCTCGTTCCCATAAATCATAACACTTCTCACACATGCAGCATACACCTTTCCCTTCAGCTTCAATGACACCCCCCTCCTCATCAGCACGCCACTCAGTTCCCGAAACTTCTTCCATGCACATCTCACTCTAGCAACCGTTGCCGAGTCTGATCCACCTTCTCCATTCAGCATGTCTCCGAGATAGCAAAATGTTTTCACACCTTCAAGCTTCACGCCGTCTCCAAGATCCAACTCAACATTTCCTCCATCTGCAGCTCCCTCTGTGCACACCTTACATTTGAATGTAGCTGCCACACTGGTTAATGACCCTCTTAGACCACTACATTTTTGATGAACCCACTCAGCGCACATTGTACATTGAATGGAGTTCACTCGGACACCCTTCCTGCACACAGCACATGGCCACTTCCCAGTTCTTTCCACCTCACCACATGCTTTACCACTTGCCATCACCTTCGTCTTTCCTATATTCACCTTCAGACCTTTTGTCTCCATACTTTCCTTCCACTTGTTCACCTTTTCCTTCAGGCCATCCATACTTTCCGCAATCAACACCAGATCATCTGCATACAACAACTCCCATGGTAAACCCTCCTTTACGGTCTGAGCCAGCACCTCCATCACAGCTACAAATAGTAGTGGACTTAGTACCGACCCCTGATGCACTCCCACCTTCACCTCAAACTCACCACTGTTCCCGTCCTTCGTCCTTACAGCTGTGCGCGCTCTTTTGTACATTGCCATCACAACTCTGATCAACCATTCCTCCACTTCTAACTTCCTCAATGCCCATGTCAATACTTTGCGTGGAACCCTATCGAATGCTTTCTCCAGATCAACAAACCCAAGAAACAACTTCTTCCTCTTCTCCATGTACTTCTCCTGCAACTGCCTCACAATAAAGAGCGCGTCTGTCGTTCCTCTTCCTGGCATAAATCCAAACTGCATTTCGTCGATCTTCACCTTCTTCCTTATCCTCCTCTCCAACACCCTTTCCAATTCCTTCATTCCATGCTCCAATAACTTTATCGCTCGGTACGAGCCACACTCCAGAGGGTCACCTTTCCCCTTGTATAGAGGCTGCCAACACGCAGTACCTTTTTTTTTTATCTACCAAGCAAGTATTCCTCCACATAAGACCTCTACCAAACTTTAAAAATCTGGGATTTCTGATTATATGGATGCACACTCTCAGGACATTTCAGGCTGCTGTTAACAATCCACTACGATAAATTAATTCCTTTACCCACAATTAAATTACGTATTCAAATTGAGGATGTTAACCCTGTCACATTCATTTATATGTTTTGGATCTATTTTTCAACCGCTGTAAGGAAGAACAATAGCTCTTATAAGTCTTTGTAATATCTCACTTAATTTACCCAGCATCTAAGAATTATTTACTATCCATTCTCCTTCTGTTAACCAGTGACTTTGTTTGAACTCCAAAACTTAATTTGATGAATCCCATGTGTACAGCTACCACTTATTGAAACCCCTACTTTTCTCGAAAATATCCAAGTAAGTGTTTTTTCCAAGTCCAAGTAAGTAATCCAACCCCCTTAACTGTTGCTCATCCATTTCTATGCAACTAGTGAGTACTACTGACACCAGTATGCCAATATAGGTGTGCCAGATTAACAAATGTGTTGCAGGTACACGTAACATCGCGTTCTGAGGTTAAATAACGTAACAGCGCGTTCATGTCTGCCCCTTGGTTTAAGATTCACAATGCATTCCGTTTAAAAAAACCCACAATAGTTCAATTCAGCAAGATTTTCTTTACTATTTTCCCATATCATATACGCCTAATACACATCCATACATACAGCACAATTTATATGCTGATAGAATTCAAGTTAATTTTTTATATATATCAAAAATTCCATGAGCAGAGTACTCTGGTAAATCAGTGTAAGACCTCTTCCAAATTTGGCTAATTTTGTACTCCCACATTTTTAAAATTAAGCTCGTATCCATAAATAGCTTTTATTCTCATATAAATTCTATCAAAAATGGCATCCCAAGATTACTCACATTTATTCTTTACTATTAATTAATGGCTGCTCATAACTCAGCACATCAAATCTTTATATTCCATCTCCCTTGACAAAAGAGATAATTTTCGTCATCAAATTATATTTCGATTTTATTTTATGGATTCTCTGGATATTCGATCCCATCCACATGAAACTATCTATGTCAAGACAAGCACATTGTTGGTTTCAACAATCTTGTAAGATTAACACACAAAAAACAAAAACACAAACATTGTTACCCAAAAAAAATTAAACTCATGCATGATGTATATTTATTTACATTGGAACCATTATGTGCAGATCAAGATGGGTGTCAATTTTATTTCTATTTCATAAAATTTGTCCTTTAATTTTAGAAACGCTAACGCACAAATAGAAAAAAAAGTTTATTCTTAGAAAACCCCCATAATGTCACATTGAAATTACCCTTTCAGTTCCCACAATAATTTATCCGAATTTGACAACACACCCATTTACATGTCAGTCAACCACTGACCTATCAATCATGCAAAACAATAGTCTGAAATTCCCACCTGATCATCATGTGACTCTTGTCACTTGGTTCCCCCAAAAAAATTTTAATTTTGCAAAGCAATCATTCCAAACTTTGTAAATTGAAAAATTGTTTTGCCAAAAATGCTCCCCAATACCACATTTTTAATTGGCAAATATGAGACAAAGAATTAACTCAAAAAAAAAAAATCCTGTATATATGTATCGTGTGTCCGACCGTGCACACAGCATCGGTCCGTGTATTTGCCTCGCGCGCGCGCGTTACTGTGCGTGGAGCAGCTCGCTCGGGTTAGCAGTCCATTGAGGTGCAAAACCATATTTACCGATGCAAAGCGAGTTCGTGCCACAAAGGGAATTTATGTCATAAAATCGAACCAGCCGATTTTAGCGCTTGTTTTTTTTTTGTTTTTTTTGTTTTTCCCTCCCACTCAATGACTTGCCGCGGCGCTCCAGCACACTTTGCAAGCACTCGCGAACGCTACCTCTCGCAGCGGATGTCTATCGCATGTAATTAAGTACACAGCAAAAGTACACATTTACAGAAAATCGTAAAAATTGCATATAATAATCGCTATTTATCGAAAAAAGTCCCTCATTATCGCTAAAAAATCGTAAACCCTCGGATATCCGTTTTTAAAAATCGCTTTTTGTTGATGTCGGTGACCATCCGTCTGTCTGCTCGTTCTATTGTTATAACCAATCGAAATAACGGATCTCAACCATTATATTTAACGGGAAATCGACATAATTAGGAATCGTGAACCAACGAAACGAGCAGATATTGGACGCAGGACATCCATCGCAGGACGTTAACTGGAATCAATCGTGAGATATATACAAAATACACAAAAATACAAAAAAAAATACACAAAAATAAACAAAAAAATACACAAAAATAAACAACAAAATACACAAGGTCGACCATATTGCACAATATTACCCCATTTCAGTTTACATGACAGGGACGAGCACAGCACCCTTTCTCTAATGACCAACGCGGTCTATTAGTGGTTCTTTGGACTTGTGGAATTTACCGAGAGGAAAAAAAAAAAATTGACAAAATTTTTTGTCATGATACCATTTCTGAAATGTTCCGGGGCTTTCCGCACACCTTGAAGAGGTATACCTTGTGGTGTTGCCCACCTACCACATAGCACATAGACAAAAACTGAAAAGAATTGTCATGATTAGATGACAGGGACGAGCACAGCACCCTTTCTCTAACGACCAACGCGGTCTATTAGTGGTTCTTTGGACACGTGGAATTTACCGAGAAAAAAATTTGGAAAAAATTAATTTTTTTTGTTGTAAATTTGGGAAGAACTAAGCAGGTTCGCATCGTACTGTACAGATGACAAAAGACGGATGTTTACCTTACAGCTGGGTCTTGTACACCTGTGTCTTGTATACTTGCACAGTCGATCTCCGTACTGGGGACCACATTTCTAATAAATATTAACAATAATTGATCTTAATAAATATTTCTAAGGTACGGGTAAGCACTGGTACCTTTGATCTTGTTTTTCCCTATGAAATGAATCAAACTATCTTCAAATGAACTCAAAAATAAAAATGAAATCAAAATCAAACTCAAAAAATGAAAAAAATGAAAACAAAAATGAAATCAAAATGAAAACAAAAATGAAAAAAAATGAAAACAAAAATGAAATTAAAAATGAAAACAAAAATGAAATCAAAATCAAAAATCATCTTCCTCTAAAAAATCTAGTTTATTATCACAATCTTCTGATTTCAATTTAAGTATGTCAATGCTCCTTTTTTAAGAATTCACTTTTAAACCAATTAAAAGACAACATGCATTATTTTTTATTTTTTATTTTTTTTTGTATACTGAATCGAGGCTCGTGAAAGAGCTGACATTTACTTCACAAACAAACCAACCAGACAAACAAAATATATAAAAAGAGGGAGCGGAAGACAAGAGAAGGGGAAGCACACAAACACTTGAGAGCACACAACATTTAAGAGCAGGGAGATGTGTGGGAGAGAGAGGGCTTGGGGGGAGGTGGCGTGGGAAGGGGGGGGGGGGGGTGGGAGAAGTATAAAACACAAGGACACCAAGGACTTCCAGGACAGAAGTTGGTATTTAAAAAAAGTGGATTTGGGGTGAAATTAGCGGGGATAGAAAAGATCAAGGTTTTGGATGGGGGAAGATAAGAGACGGTGGTGAACAGTTGTTTTAAAGACCTGGAGGGTGGAGTGGGATTGAAGAGAGTGAGGGAGTTTGTTCCAGAGGTGGGAGAAAAGAGGAATGAAGGAGTGAAGGTGAGTAGAGAGTCTTGATTTTGGCAGTTTAACCATAAGAGGGTTGCAGGCAGATCTTGTGCGACCTGTAGGAATATTTGCGGGACAGAGCCCAGAGAGAGCTGGGGGGGGGGGGGGCAAGGCCAGAGAGGAGTCGGTAGAATACGGAAAGACCACCAACCTGCCTGCGGTGAGTGAGTGAGAGGCCCTTGGAGTTAGCTTCATCGTGGGAGATTCCAATGATTCTGAATGCTTTGGTTTCAACAGCGTGAAGACGAGCTAGGTGTGAGGCAGGATCACCAGCCCAGAGGGAGAGCAGTTTTCCATTGAGCTGCGGATGAAAGCCTTGTATGTGGTGAGGAGCTCAGGTGTGCCAAGGAAGGACTTCGCACGACGGAGGATGCCCATTTGGCGACTGGCTTTGGAGGCCAGATTTGAAATGTGGTTTTCCCAGGAAAGATCATGGCAGATAGTGAGACCCAAAAGCTTGAGTGACAGAACTTCTTGGAGAGGATTATTCAGAAAGTGGATGGGAGGGTTGTCCAGTCAGTCTTTTCGGAGAGACATCGTAAGAGTGTGAGATTTGTCAGGATTGAAAGACATAAATCCTTTTTAATAATCCCCTTTCATAATCCCTTTTCCCATAATCCCTTTTCCAATTTGGTCCACCTTCAATTTTGAAAACTAACTCAAAAGTTCGGCCAAAAGGTCTAACCGATGAAAAAGTATTTGTCCACTCTAATCCATTTCCCTATCAAATCTTACAAAGGAGCCTGTAAGAGAATGGTAAATCACAAGCTCTATCAAAGGAACAATAATATGTTGTTCCAAACCCACAACTACCAAAAAAACATCAGGCAAAAAAAGTCCTAATAAAATTCAACAGAACACCATTTAGCTCAATCCAGCCCGATTCCTCATTTCACAAGCAGGAAACACAATGCCGCTTCTTGGGGGCCCTCCAAGGAGCGAAAATATGCTTCCCACTCATCCTATTACCTCCATCAAAAAAGAGGACCTTACATTTAAGTCCGTATGCTTGTCTGTCTGCACAGAACAATTTTGATTTTCTCTACATTCGTTGATATGAATGACAAAAAACTTCCATCACAGGTGGAACATCACCTGTGCAAGTGTGTAAAACCATAATCATGTCATTGATGACATGATGTAGGCATCATAATTGTTTTAACACAACAATCTTAAAATCACTGAGAAAAAATCCTGGCCAAAATCCACAATCCTGATTGCTGTGTCAATGGTAATATTACTTACATAACATCTCATGGCAAGGGGCAATGCCACCTCATGCTATGCCCAATGAATGAATGAATGAATGAATGAATGATTCCACACCCGATGATTCAGGGAAAACGATAACGTTTACCTGCAGGACATATCTCCACCCAGGCAAGACCTACCTCAATCATTCAACAAAACCCCAAAATACCTGTATAACCTGTAAAACCTGTATAATGCTAATCTGAACCACACCCTACCATATACATTGTTCACAAACTACCCACCAGCCTTTTTGGTGGGGTGGGGGCGTGGGGGATGGAGAAAGATGGATGATGAAAGGGATAAATTGCATCTAGCACCAATCCATGTTCAATGGGGGAGGAAGTCATGATTTATATGCATCACATAGATTCATACATCAACAAACCAAATCATTTAGACAAAGCATTCAAAACCAAATCATTCAAATTTCAAATTTTCATGTTCAGAATCTGAATAAATTTTCAAAGCATGGATTCAAAACATTTTTTTAATTTTATTTAGCCAGCACCTCAATTTGTCAGCTCTTGTATGAGCCTCAACCCAAATACTGAAGCACATGGTCATTCAAACACATGCATCCTGACCACGAGGGGCCACAAGCAACTGTTATGAGGCCACAGCTAAGGCCTGCCATTTTTACACTGAAAAAAGGTAAAAAGTCAAACATTTGAACAGCCTTGGACGTGCACCTTGACCCCATGGCCAAGGCACAACGTCAACAAGGCTGTCCCAATAACAATACACATGCGCCTCAACCCCAAGGCTGAAGCACATGGTCATTCAAACACATGCATCATGCCCCCAAAGGGCCACAATGCATGGTCATACAATTGGGACCACTCCTCTTAATAGGAGTAAGACCCCTTGATCCACTGATAGGGAATTTACTCCTGTCAGGTAACCAATGGCAACTCATCTTTTAAGATTAAGCCGCCATGGGTTTTAATACGAGTATAAAAACACTGCCTTTTATCTGCATAAGACCACCTCACTTTAGCGGGTCGTATTTCAGTATAGCTCAAATCTATATACGTTCGAAAGAGGACATTAGATTCTGTATCACAAGGTCATCTGCTTGTGACAATGCTAAATGTTGCAATGCGTTTTTTTTTTACGGCCAAATCCACGAAAATCGACCCCATCGCATGAAAATGACGATGTCACACACATGCGATGTCCATTTCCACCTACACGCATGCGCACTTGTGACTTCTATCAAAAGAAACGCGTACTTTTTTATTCCATTTTAACCCATCATAAATACTACTTGATGAAGGCAATTCATATCTTCTTCAATTTATTCCGACATCAATCACAATCCCAACATTAATTTAAGCGTCCATAAAATAATTTCGTGGTAAAAAATGCGATCGCCACTTCCGGGTTAATTTTTTTCAACTTATACACCGCCCTTTTATCTGTATCGGGAAAGTCAATAAACGTGTACTGCAATTGATTGCAGTCTATTGATATACCTTACACGAAAGAAACATTTGCGCTGCTTCTCAAAATGGTGCTCGCGTACACTTTAACCAGCGAAGCGATGTAACATGTTGCGCATTCCGCCCGTGCGTACTGTGTACCAGTACATGTACATTTGAGCACGTGCATGAACCGTGTGTTGTGCCTCGCGCGCTCAACGTTCACGGCGATGAGAGCGCTGTGTCCATTGGCTGTCTATCACAGCGTGTACGTAATCAGTCGGCATTCGCCAATCGCCACCTATCCCCGTACGTACACCGCACGGAATTATATACGGAGAGCAGTAGATAATGTGTCGCTTCTTTGAAAGCACGTTTTACAAATTTCATGCAACCGATATGAATCACAGCATTTTATGATGCTGTTACGAGTACCCGACTGCAAAGCCGCAATGAACCGGCGAAGCCAAAGCCTCTTGCCATTATTTTACCCATCACTGTGGCATCAGTAGGTTAGGTAGTTGGGAGTAGGTAGGTGTAGTAGGTACCGAACCTAGTTCAAAATGACACCATTTGCATTCTGGATGAGATTAAAATTTATAAAATTTCCTTCTTGATTAATTTGGTGAATTCCGTCTCAACTTCAGATATTTCCGGCCGTGAAAAACTATGTCCTACGGCCGCGAGATTTCTTTTAAAAATTCTTCGTCAATTTTAGAATATTTGACGCCGTTTTCAGCCTCCGAAACGCGTAATAAGCTTTTTGAAGTATTTTTTCAAATGCTCTAATCTCATTGGTTCCGGTGTTTGGTGATGAATTTCGTTCAAGATAACCAGGGCCCATGTGGGCCCGGGGAACGAGGTTGGTCTTAAAGTATTTTAATTACAAATTAGAGGTGCATAAGATGGTGAATCAAAAAAATACGGGTGAAACAAACTCCTATTGAACTTTTTTAAGCAGAGGTTCGTGCAACATGGTCTGAAAAATCGATCGATACTTCAAAAAATAATAAAAATTAATAAAATACGTTGACGGGATTCGAACCTATGGCCATTAGGTCAAGGTAAACAAAAATAATTTTGCAAGGCAATGTCAAGATTTGGCAACTGAACAATGGAACTGGGTACTCTGGTCTGATGAATCGAAGTTTGAACTTTTTAGATTGAAGAGCCACCAGTTTATCTGCCGAAGACACGGAGCGTGTTACGACACGCAATGTTTGCCTGCTGTTAAACAAGGGGGAGGCTCTGTGACTGTCTGGGGTTGTATCTCAGCTTCTGGTGCAGTAAAGCTAGTTAAAATTAATAAAACGCCAACAAATGAGAAGTACAAGCAGATACTGCAGCACCCAGCACCATGCACTTCCGAGTGGAAATCGTTTAATCCGGAGAGGATTCAATCTCCAACAAGATGATGATGCAAAACACACTTCCAATAAAGTAAAACAGTATTTGGAGAACAAGGTCACAGCTGGTGTGCTACAGGTGTTAGAATGGCCACCCCAGAGTCCGGACATGCGTCCAATCAAGGCCATATGGGATTACCCAGAACAGAGAAAAAGAAGAACCCAACTAACCTTACAAAACTGTGGAATGTACTACAAGAGATATTTGGTGTAATATTCCTGTAAGAGTGCTTCAGTCGTATAAAGGAATCATGGGTAAAACAGTGATGGCATTTATTAAGGGAATGGATGTACACAAAAAGTATTGACTGATACTATAACATGATAGTTCTTGTTATTACTACTCCTCGCACGCGAAGCAAAAAGCCGGGGTAAGCAATTGGTTGACTTCTATCTGTCTGTCATTCCGTCTGTCCATGTGTCCACAAACGTCAGTTTATGATCGAGGAACAACTTGATTTTAATTAACAAGGGATGACGAGGAAACTAGCTAGACACAGGAGGAGATCGGGGGCCAAGATCAAGAACATATCACACCGTTTGTCATCTCATTATCTTATCCTTATTTCCTGATAACCTCACTCTCCATCACCCTTTTTCCTAATGTGGAAGTACAGATAAATATATGTCATATTTGTTAGGGTGGTTGGATTGTACTGCAATGTAAAGGATTCTCAAGTCATGCAAGGAGGGGGTGCCGGGAGCTTGGAGCAAGCGGTCGGCCATCTGGGGATTAACCTTGTGACCTCGGACAATGTGAGTAGAGGTAGAGTGCTGACTTGGCTCAAATTGTGGACCAGAGTTAATTGTTCCAGATGTCCGAATGGCGCCGGGAAGACTGGCGTTAAAGTAACTTTGGCATTCCACTGGAGCGAGATGAAAGGAGCAAATATCTATTTAACCACCATGCTCCGAGAAGAAACTGAACTGGTCATCGGAAGAAGCAGGAGAGAGAGCAGAAGGAAGACGCGCGACGTCACGTCATGTGTTTTATTCTAAAGTATAACTATATTTTCGTGTAAATATTCGTTGCAAGAGTTTTAAAAATCTATATTTAAACTGAGTGAGTTTTCATGAGTCTCATTGAGTTTTGGCTGAGATGTATCCAAAAAAGGTCACAACAAAGTTGACAAATGGTGGCCTTGGTTGCAACACTGGATGAGGTTGGCCTGTCGTATTCGCTTCGAAAACGTCCGATTTTTCAAGGTATGGAGCATTTTTCTGTGTGTTATTTTGCCAACCTCAGAAAGTGTCTGCAAAAACTGAACCTAGTGTGACTAAAGTTGGACGCAAGGAACACATATTTAGAGCGATTATTTGCGATTTCTTTTAGCGAAATGTTATCTTGCAGCGATTTGCGTACATAATTTGTGAACGAAAGTTTGGTGAGAGGCTTCTCTTTATAATCAGAACGATTGTTTTGGGAGACGGGAGTGCGGACGTGCAGGCAGATTATGACGAGACACGAGCCGCTGGGATAGCGAGGCGAATGTCTAGCCGGTGCAAAGTGCGCACGGCCGAACGCGACACAGGGCTCATGGGTTCTAATGTTCGCTCACCCGAGAGCGTGCAGCGCGCAAGCGGTTGTGCCTGATGCATGATTAACCACATTGTACGCGCATGGTATGTGCGGGCTGCACAAATCAATGCGGGCAGTACGAATTAGCACAGGTAACGCACGTACATAGTGTTTGTATGCGAACATGATTTTGCATTTCAGCGATTAAGAATGGAGTTAAATGTGCGCTTTGGCGCATAAATTGCGGTGAGAGAGACAGCTGCATTTCATTGGTGGAGCCCTGAGCTCCACGGTTCTTTTAATGAGCGAGCGAGCGAACGATAATAAGGAACTCATTTTAATTGACGAGATAATGAAAAAAGAGGCACGTGTCATCATGTCGCGTGGAGAAGCGCGTGTGATCATGCCGCTCAGGTGATTCTGTGGTTCCATGCAGGGGACTGTTGCTTCTTCCATGTGGCAGACAGCGAATGAACACCTGGGCTCAAAATGGATTAACTCGCGCAGTTTTTGAAAAATATCTGTTTGTTTCGTGCTTTTCGTGCTTTGTGCTGCATGACATCTTGCGTCTTGAGCGCATTCGTACGAAGATTTGGGTAAGCCGTTTAGCGAAGGATCACATGACTTGGCACGTAAGCCCGCTCACGATCGACACGCTACGATTGGCACATAGACGCTGAGCGCACGATGCACACGTGCACGGCACGTACGGGTGAAGCGCACGTGAATCATCGCTCCGCAGTCCGCCGTCTGATGCGCGCACAATTTTTACCTTATTCTCTGGTGTCAGATGTGGTTTCTTTGCTGCAACTCTGCCATGGAGACCCGCTACAATCAGCCTTGTGTGCACAGTGCTTGATGACATGATAATGTTCAGGCCTGCTCCCATTTCATTTGTCAGCTACTCACTTGATTTCCCCTCCTTAATGCTACTTCAAGTACTTACCTTGCCTTGGGGAAGTTCCTCTGGGTCTTGCTGGCCTTTTCTCGTCTTGTACCGATTCAGTTTCTTTCAGGCGTTGCAAAGTGTATTTACATAATATGCACACACACACAAGTACCATACTCGGTGGCATAATAGTTAGAGCGTCTGCTCTTGGCCTCGGAGGTTGGTGGTTCAAACTCTGGCCGAGACATCCAAAATACTTTTTAAATGGTACGTGCTGCTTCCTTGCTTGACACTCGGCATTTAAAAAAGATAGAGCACGGACAAACAACCATATGTTGGCGATCATAGTGTAGGCTTGATGGGCCTAATGGCCTCTTCCTGCATTGAAGTTGCTTGTAACAGAACTCATGATTACTGTTATTCGATTATTTTTTAACATAGTAAACCATTATACTGCGGAAGCCTTCCTCCATGAGGTGTACCAACAAATACAATTCAATAAAAGAACATTAAAAGTCATTTTAATCAGTCATTTAACTTGTTCTCTTTTCCACAGTTGTTGAGCAGCGTTGGACTTTCAGAAGAGGTTCTGGGTCTCAGCTTGAAACAGATCCTTCTTTGGTAACCAATCATTGCATTCACACTTGATATGTGAGAAATATTTTTGGCTCGGGGGTAAAATCATGCTTGACCGTCCATTCCATGTAATTTAAACCTTTCACAGGTCTGAAATAGAGCGTGATACTCGGTTTACTTGGCTTTTCCGGGAGGGAATTATGCCTGAACTGAACACACACTGTTTAAATTAAATCACATTTATCTATTTCAAAAAAGAAGCCAAGAAGCTCACTATAATTATGATCTTATCTACACCACCCCTCTTCTTTTCCCGCCATTCTTTACTTTGCGTCCTCTTTTCTGTATCTAGTGTTCGTGTTGCTCTGCTAAATGAGGCCAAGGAGGTGCGTGCTGCAGGGCTTCGGGCTGTCCGACACCTACTGGCATTCCCAGCAACCTTACCCTACCTGCTTCAGCTCCGGCTCGACTATCTGATAGCCAAGTTCTCACTTTTTATAAGCCGATTGATTGTTCCTCGGTTTGGATTGACCTTGGAGGTTTTGAAAAGAGTGCTGTACGCCATGCCTATAGCTGTTTGGACAACTGGTGGAAGGGATATGATTACTGGCTTAAATATCGGGGTCAGAGTTGGGGTGAGATGGATGCATATTCAATGAGCAAATGACCTCTGAAAATGTGTTGAAAGTTTTTTTTTTGACTACTCTTATCTGCAGTCATTTACTGCGTTTTATTCTCAGAATGGATTTTTACAATGAAAAGGTGTAAAATCATCTTGCTTCAGTTACTCTAGAGACGTTGGTTGCCACTATTGTGACTTGCACGAGAGATCGGGCCAAAAACGATGTAGCACGATACGATATTTCCAAAAGTTGTGGATGGGCTATGACAAAACTTGATGGATGATTTGGGTAGGTGACAAGAACAAGCCGATTAGATTTTGATTTAGGTCCGAATCCAGATCCGGCCTATCAGTGCGATACAAAGCGTAAACTGTTCAGCCTGGCGGAGGTATGCGCTCTACCGAGTGCCTTTCGAGTTTGACCTGCGATATCTTTCCTTCCTTCTTACTTGTCTAAAAACGCAAGAATAAAAGGCTTTGAGTTATCTGCTGAAAAGGGTCACAAGGTGTTGACCTTTCAGACTTTAAATTTTTGTCGGCGCAAAATAAAAAGGGTAAAGTCCTCTTTTGCTTCCTTCTAATGATGTCCCCTCTGGGCTGGTGCCTCTGCCTCATATCTTGCTCAGCTCTGACGCTGTGGAAACCAAGGCCTTCAAGATTATTGGATTCTCCTGCAATGAAGTTGAGTCTATGGGCCTATCACTTAGCCATCACAGACAGGTCAGTGGTCTCTCTGTCTTCTACTGCTTCCTTTCTGGTCTTGTACCCTCCGCTTTTTCCTTGCTTTGTCCCCCTCAGGTTTCTGCAGGGCTCACGCGGTCCACCATCAATCCCCTTCTGGTGAAACTACCTAAATAGAGGATCACTGCTCACCTCCACTCATTTGTTCCCCTTTTTCCCACCTGCTGAATCAACTTCCACATCCTCTTCAATCTCATTCTCCCCTCCAGATCTTCACAACAGCTGTTCACCACCATCTCAGATCGTCCCCAATCCAAAAACATGACCCTTTCTATCCCCGTTAATCCCACCAAATTTCAATGTGTTAGCTCTTACACGAGCTTTGATTCTGTATCCAAAAAATAAATCCCTCCTCCTTCCAATTTTCCAGTTTTCCCTCCTTGGAGTTTCCTTCGGTAACCATCTTGCCGGTTCCTATGAAATGTCTATAGGTGGGTGGAAAAGCTTGGAGTAGGTAGACAAAGTGTGTGTGATAAACAACGTCTTGGGAGTCCATGGGAGGCCGTGTCTTCATAGAACATTATCCTAATGTACAAACCTATCGAAAATTATGGACATGTCAACTACCAATGAAATTGGCTTCTGCCATGGTACCATACATGCGATTGTCGATAACCAACTCAACCTTTGAAAGGAATCATGCAGGCAGGTGTCTCACAGATGCTGATATGGCCCAGCATTTGGAAACCAATACTGCCTTACTCCCAACTCTTTCATAATGAAGACGACGACTTCCTGCCTCGTATTGTGACTGGAGACAAGATTGGATGTTCCAACACAAACCATGATTAAAGAAACAAAGGATGGAGTGGACATTCCACATATCCTGTGAGGAAGACTTTTAAGGTCCAGTGGTCTGTTGGCAAAATCATGCTGATGGTGGTCTGGGGTATGAACGGTCCCCTTTTGATTTCATTTAAAGAACAGACTGTGACCAGTGCAATGTACAGCTCAACTACTTGTGAAGCGAGATTCACAGATGTGATCGCGGTCTCTTGTCCCAGGGTGTGCTTCTGCAACAGGATAATTCCAGACCTCACACCACCTGTATGGCAGCTAGCACATCACCAAATGTAACTTGGAGGTTATCCCTCACCCTCCGTACGCACTTTGCTCCATCCAACTACTGCCCGTTTGGGCCCATTAAAGAGGCCTTACATGGCGAGTACTTATTGTGGCACGAGGATGTCAAGAAGTTTGTCAAGAGTGTGGCTACACAGCAACCCTACATAGTTACATTCTACAGGCATCAGGAAGCTCACATTGAGATGGGATATGCATCTCAATCCTTGGGGATTATGTTGAAAAAAATCCTGCAGCAGTAGATATTGTTACGGTTCTGAGAGTGTAAATATAACATCATTAAAGGTTAACGGTTTGCCCCCATAGTTCGTCCACAAGCAACAGGTAGGCCCCTTAGAACATTAGTTATGTTATAGTATGTGTAAGAGTAGGCCATTTCCCTAGTGACATCTGCGTTGTGTAACGAAATAATAAGCTTAGGTCCCGTTAATTTTGCGGCCACCCTCCAATCTACCTCGTTGGGCAGCATCCATCCCATGCCCTGATTCGGCTAATCCACCTCGTTTGCCAGCAGCGTTCGCTGCCCTTGGGTTTTCGCTCGAAACCAGCCAAATGCCACGAGGTAGGCCTGGAAAGGGGGAGGAGCGCGAGGACGAGGTGTGGCCGCATCAAGCAGCACGTCAGAAGGCGGTGACGGTAAGGGCAACCACCAACCAGGGCTCGGTGGGCATGGCTTAAGAGGGCGTGGTAAGGGCGCATCTAGCAAGTGCTGGAAGGTTCGCTGAAAAGGCTATATAAGCTGTAGGTGTAGTTGCTGCATGTGGATGTGTATGTGTCGGGCAGGAGGGGGGGGGCATGGGGGACCCAGCCACGTGACCCAGGGCACCTGAGAAATATATTGTTGCGGAGATGAGGACTGTATATTTTTTGATTGTGTGCTGTATTATTATTATTATTGTTTAGTCTGCGCCCCCCTACCTCCGGAGCTGTGTAAAGGTGAAAGGGCATCCCATAATTAGTCCACAAGCATACACGTCAGCCAAATAATAGAATACCTCTGTTTGATAGTTATCTCTTATTATGTGTTTTTAGAGTAAGGCTGTGTCTCCCATTAATTGAAATACTCCATTGCACCAGTGAAAGAGATAGATTCCCTTCATTCCCACTCCCAACACTTCCATTCCCCCCTTTTCGTCAATTGCAATTCGCATTGCCAACTGCATGTTGGGCGGTTTTCCCTTCATCCGCCATTGACCACGAGGCAGGGTTGGGGAAGAAAGGCGGGTCCCCACCTCGTCAGAGAGGGGAGAAGTGAGCCAGCCCCACTCGACCAACCATGAACAAGGGGTTTGGCTTGAGAGGGCGGGGAGAGAACGTTTGGGGGAGGTTCGCAAAGGTTGAGGGGCGGGGCCTATATAACCCACGGCGGGGGTGTTCCCACGAGAGATGCACTTTGAGTTGAGACAAGGAGGGACGAAAAAGAGCTGGGTCATCAGAGCAAGAGCGCGTAAGGAGGAGAGAACCCGTCACGCCAGACCCCCCCACCAGCGCATCGGCTCCACCAAGCAGCTCCGACCCGTGATCCCGCGCACACGACAGGCCCGGTGGCATCAGCGGCCGTCGAGGTCCAGCCCGACGTCCCGTGCGGGATCAAGCTCCAGCCAGCTCCGTGCCGCCCCCCCCCCCCCCCCCCCTCCAGCCACACACCTCCTTCCAGCAATCCACTCTGCAATTCCCCGCGTGAGTCAGTGTCTTTGTTTGTTCTGTCCTGGGAATAAGTTAAGTCTGTAGGTAAGCTAGTATTTGCACTGTGTCACCTGCGTCTTATGTGTTGTAAATAAACCTTGATTGCTCCTTTTTTTTGCTTGTGTAAATAATAAATCCCATTACTCGTCTGTACGTCTTCTCGTTTTATTCCTTTTCCTCTTTGCATTCGTCGTTTTAGTCTTTTCCCTCATTGAGCAGCTGCGGTGCGATCCGGCCAACGTTTGGGCGGGATCGTGTTCTAATCGGGGAGTAACTGTTCGGACGCGGTAATACCAACCGCTCGGTAAAATAACATCTTTAAGCCGCGTCTGTAACAATATATATATAATTGTCTTTCTTTGCTTGCTTCAAAAAAGCTAGATTCAATGCAAAACATGTTGTCCCACGGCTCGGTCAGATCCAGCCTTGGAGACGTTTTTCAACATCTTCCAAAGGGAGAAAATTATGGGAATAGTTGCCATTTAATTCTTGTTTTGCTTTCAGTTAACCTCGAGCAGAGTATGAGTTAATATGTTTCCTTTGATTTGTATGTGCCTGGCTCAATATGTTTTACTGCCAAATGTAACACAAGGGATCTTGTTTATGAGAACGCATCCCTGGGCCTTGTAAGCCCAGCTTGTTTGGAAGAAGAGCTTGAGAAATATCTTACTTTCACACACATCTGTGCCTTCAAACTCAGCCCTCTCTTGTCTGAGGTCATTACTTCAGTGGATAATTGTTTAGGCTTTGTTCGATTATATAAGAGATCTTGTTTCAGAGTTTTTTCAGTGCGGCTCGGACTTGCACTGTCTTGTGTGACAAGGCTCTGCGATTTCAGGACGTGCTCCACAATTGTGTTTGCCCGATTATTAAACCACACTTGCTGCTTCAAAGGTGCCTCTTCTTGAGTTCCAGGGAGGAATCCCATCATATGTGCCCCTGCTGGCCCACCTTAGCTGACCGTATCGAGGTTGAAGGGCTGAAACGGGATGATGCTGAGGACCTCGACTGAGGACCCGGTCAGTGCGGCACACTTGTGACCAGGTGTGTTTTGAACTTTTATATAAATAAATAAATATATATATATATATATATATATATATATATATATAAATATATATATATATTGTTGTGGATATGAGAATTGTTTTTTTTATTGTTTTATTGTGGACCCTCCTTCCTCCAGTTGTTGTGTATAAAGGTCAAAGGGCGTCCCGTAGTTAGGTCATATACAATCACGTTTAGCCAATCATAGATTCCCTGCTTGTTGGTAGTTATTTCCTGATTCTGTGTATTAGGCTAAGGCTTTGTCTTCCATTAATTGACACTCCATTGCACCGAATTCAAATAGATAGATCCCCTTTCATTCCCAAAGCCTCGATTGCCAACTGCATTCGCCGCAGCTGCTGGGCGGTTTTCACCGCGACTCCATTAGCCACGAGGTGGGCTCGGAGAAGAAGGGGGAGGAGCCGCCGCATCCAGGGGGTGGCCCGCCGATCGTCATCAAGGGTGGAGCCAGAGAGCCCGTGCCCACCAATCAGGGCCGAGGCGACCTCACCGATGGGTGTGTCCTGGAGGCCGGCGGCTTGATCGCCCGAGGGCGATATAAGCGCGCGCGGAAGCCTTTGAGAGGACCACCAGAGGTTCCAAGAAAGATAGGTTCCAAGAGGAATGTTATGTGTGTTGTACCGTCCACCAAACAGTGATGACTCCATCTACATCTCGCTGTCTGATAATATGGACCAACTTCTATCTACTCATCCCAACTCTCTCTTCCTCATATGTGGTGATTTCAACTGTCATCATGCCAGTTGGCTGGATGTGGGTACCTCTCTCACCAGCCATGGCTCCTCAGCAAAGGACTTCTGCGACTCACTGGGACTGACACAATCTGTCAATTTCCCGACCCGGATCTCAGTCAACGGAACATCTTCTCTTCTGGACTTGGTTATGACTAACTTCCCTGAAAATGTCTGGTGCTCTTCTTCTGCTCCAATCGGATCATCTGATCATGTCCTTGTTAAAGTGGACATCTCTCTGACCATCCTCAGGGAGCCTGCTCAGCGTCGACGAGTCTGGCATTTCACTCAGGCCAACTGGCACGGTCTTCAAGCAGCCATCAATCATCTGGACTGGTCTCCCATCTCTACCACCTCTGACATCAACTCATCCTGGGAATTCTTCCAAAGTAAATTGCTCTCTCTCATGCACAGATTTATCCCATCTCGTCTTCAGTTGTCATACCCTTCCTCCCGTCCATAGTACACGGAATCAAGTGGTGAGGCTGTTGCCAAGAAACAACTTGCCTTCGTCTCCTGGAAAGCAAATCCAACGGAAGGAAATCTCATTTCCTTTCACAAAGCCCGAAACAAGTGTGTGTCCACCCTCAGGAGAGCCAGGAAACAATATCTCTCCATTCTCAAGACCGAACTCTCTTATCTGTCTCCCTCTTCCAAATCCTGGTGGCGTCTGGTCAAATCCGTTTCTGGTGTTTGTTTCTCCTCCATCCCCTCCCTTACCTCAAACGGCTACACAGCTGACTCTGCACGTGAAAAAGCTGAATGCCTCAACTCTGCGTTTGCCTCTAAATCTTGTGTCCCAAACCCATCCCTCTCTGTACCCACCATACCCAGTCATACCCTGCTGCTCCTGGACTCCGTGTCCTTTCCTCCTAACAAGGTGGAAAAGTTTCTGTCAACCCTCGACTCTGATTCTGCAACTGGACCCGACGGCATCAGCCCACGGGTCCTAAAATCCTGCTCTGCCACTCTATCTCACCCTCTCTCTGTTCTCTTCACCCTCTCTTTTGCTCAAGGTCAACTGCTATCTGCTTGGAAATCAGCCAACATCACCGCTTTGCACAAAAAAGGTGCAAAAACAGAACCTAGCAACTACAAACCAATCAGCCTTCTCCCAATTATCAGCAAAGTCATGGAATCCATCATTGCTTCGGATACGAAATCTTTCCTCTTCCCCAATGGCTTGATCTCTGATCATCAATTTGGTTTCAGACCAGGTCACTCTACTCTGGACATGCTGCTTCTGCTGTCTCAACAATGGATGGAGGTCCTCAATGCCAAACAGGAAATTAGAGCTGTCTCCCTCGACATATCACATGCCTTCGACACGGTCTGGCACCCCGCTCTGCTCACCAAACTCTCCTCCTTTGGTATCCATGGAAATCTCCACGCATGGCTGGCGGACTTCCTCTCTAGTCGTTGTCAACGTGTGGCCCTGAATGGGTTTCTCTCATCTCCTCTTCCTGTTCAGGCTGGAGTTCCCCAAGGCAGTGTTCTGGGCCCCGTGCTTTTTCTGGTCTTCATCAATGATCTCTCTGACTCTCTTGAAAATCCTCTCTATCTCTTTGCTGATGACTCCACTCTCTGCCGCTCCATTCCTCTTCCCTCAGATCGGCAGTCTGCAGCCTACTCACTCTCTGAAGACTTGGACAAAATCACAGACTGGTCAAACAAGTGGAACATGTCTTTCAATCCTGACAAATCTCACACTCTTACTATGTCTCTCCGAAAAGATCGACTGGACAACCCTCCCATCTACTTTCTCAACAATCCTCTCCAAGAAGTTCTGTCGCTCAAGCTTTTGGGTCTCACTATCTGCCATGATCTTTCTTGGGAAAACCACATTTCCAAGCTGGCCTCCAAAGCCAGTCGCCGACTGGGCATCCTCCGTCGTGCGAAGTCCTTCCTCGGCACACCTGAGCTCCTCACCACATACAAGGCTTTCATCCGCAGCTCAATGGAATACTGTTCTCCCCTATGGGCCGGTGCTCCTGCCTCACACCTAGCTCGGCTTCACGCTGTTGAAACCAAAGCTTTCAGAATTATTGGAATCTCCCGCGATGAAGCTATCTCTGAGGGCCTTTCACTCACTCACCGCAGGCAGGTAGGTGGTCTTTCTGTCTTCTACCGACTCCTCTCCGGCCTTGCACCCCCAGCTCTCTCTGTGCTCTGTCCCCCAAATATTCCTACAGGTCGCACAAGATCTGCCAGCAACCCTCTGATGGTTAAACTGCCGAAATCTCGGCTCTCTGCTCACCTTCACTCCTTCATTCCTCTTTTCTCCCGCCTCTGGAACAAACTCCCTCTCTCCCTTCAATCCCACTCCTCCCTCCAGGTCTTTAAAACAGCTGTTCACCGCCATCTCTTATCTTCCCCCATCCAAAACCTTGATCTTTTCTACCCCCGCTAATTCACCCCAGATCCACCTTGTTTGAAATTCCAACTTCTTTCCTGGAAGTCCTGGCAGTGTCCATATGTTTTATACCTCTCCCACCGCCCCCTTCCCATGCCCCCCCCCAAAGCCCTCGACCTCTCTCAGATCTCTCGATGTCTCCACGTCTCTCGGTCCCTGCTCTCAAATGTTGTGTTTGTGTCCTTCCCCCTCTCTCCCCATCTTGTCTACCGCTCCCGATGTTATATGTTTTATGTGTCGGTTTGTCTTTCTGTGTGATTAATGTTCGCTCTTTCACGAGCCTCGATCTTGTATACAAAAAAAAAGAAAAAGAAAAATCCGTGTCGTCTTCACATCCGTGTCGGATGGCGCGTGCGTCTGGGTTTACGAGTCGTTCGTTTCAGGTCGTTTACGAGTCATTCGGCGCATGGCGCCCCACCGTCGTGCTGTGCAAGCGGCAAGCTCGGAGAGGGTCGCGCTGCACGATTCATAGGGCGACCCTCGAAACCGATGCCGTGCGGAGGACCGCGCCGGAGGCCGCCCTCGGAGGGGGCCACCGGCTCGAAAGAGTTACGCTGTCCCGGCCGAAGCCCCACGCGCAACAGTATCGCCGTGCCCAAGGAGGGATTCTGACTTAGAGGCGTTCAGCCATAATCCCTCAGAGGGTAGCTTCGCGCCGCTGGCTGCTCAGCCAGACGCACATCCGTGTCGTCTTTGTCTTTTTCCAAATTGAATATCTGTGGCACGATTTGGCCAACGTTTCAGGATCGGGTCTAGTCTTGGTAAACGGCTCACGCCGCGGTTCGCTTCGTTCGGCGCAACATCCATTACGCTGCGGCCGTGAGCGGGGGGGGGGGGGGGGGGTGTTCCTTCGCGTACCGAGAAGCGCTGGTATTTAGGTCATAGGACTTGTGGGCCTAAAACCTTATCCGGCGCCGACCGGGCGTGGCGTCATACCCCCGGGACCACGTCGGTCCGTAACAGACGAGGGACTTAATCCCCCCTCGAAGGGGAACCATAGGCCGACGTTGGGTTCCGTAACAATATAGATATATATATATATATATATAGCCCACTTTTCAAGATGACTTTGAACCAAAAGTTCATTGGAATTATGTTGAAATTATTCCAGATTTTGTTAATGTGACCTTCAAAAGAAACAAAAACCACATTTGACATTTCAAAGCAAATAAATTGATCCTTGAAAGTGATGTAAACTGATATCGAACTCAATTCACGGACAGTACTGTGTTAAACTTCTGTACGTTTTCCAGAAGTATCTCTTTATTTTGCACATTAGCCAAAAATTTTTTTAACAAAAACAAAAGTTAAATTACGACTGGGATTCCGGACAGTAAAATTACAGTTCAGTACTTCGTGTAACCCCCACGAGCATTCAGGAGAGCACATACACGTTGAGGCATGCTGTTCACGAGATTTGCCAAGGTTTGGACAGGAATCGCTTGCCATGCAGTGACAATAGCCTGCTGCAATTCACGCACCGAGGTCGGCTGCTGGTCCAAGTTGTCGATTTGACGCGTTAATTCTGCCCACAAGTTCTCTATTGGATGCATATCTGGGGACATGGCAGGCCACTCCATATGCTCTACACCACGGTCAGCAAGAAAGTGTTGGATCATGCAAGCACGATGAGGCCGTGCATTGTCATCTTGGAAGACAAAGTTTCCTCGAAAGGCTGCACGAGCAAATGGAAGCAATGTTTCTTCCAGAATGGCCCTGTACTTGAACTGGTTCAGGTTTCCATTCAGAACAACCAGGTCGGTTTTGCCCCCTGCATGAAAAACAGCCCAAACGGTCACCCCACCACCTCCAGCTTGGACTCTTGGCACTATACAATCTTTGTTGTAGGCTTCATGCACTTCTCTGCGCACTCGGACGCGGCCATCTTGACGATAGACCAGAAATCTAGACTCGTCACTGAAGATCACGTGATTCCAGTGTCCTGGCTGCCATTGGCGGTGCTCTCTGGCCCACTGCAATCGGCGCTGGCAGTGTTGTCTGGTCAGGCGTGGCTTTCTCAGGGGACGCCTGGCACGATAGCCTGCTTGAACCAGTCGTTGGTTGACTAGCCTTCTGGATACAGGCACATTTGTCAGTTGCTGCCACTCAGCCCGAAGCCAATTAGCTGACTTGGTACGGCCATTGCGGACTAACCGGTGCAGCTGGCGATCATCCCTCCTTGTGGTTCTGTGGGAACATCCTGGCCTCGGTATTGGAGTAGGGACACCCCTCTGAGCATTTCGTTTCAGGATCTTTGACACCTGACCTTGAGTGATGCCATACTGCTGAGCAATAGCACGCTGTTTCATGCCGTAATTTCGTAAAGCTACCACTCCATGACAAAACAGCATTGTCGAGTTGACGGACCATCTCCAGAGGAAGCGATAATAACTTTTGGAGACGTGCAGCAGTTGTTTTCCACTAATACAGACCGCAACAACCCTTGTATACCCGACTGTGAAGCCAATCATCAAATGCACCTGTCCGTACATTTTGCCACGCCACCTGTGATATAATCCTGTTGTTGACTTCTTGCTGCGACAGACAATCAGTGACATGGTTCTTTTAACAAATAAATCACCAAAGTGTAAAAGAAACTCACCAGATTGATATACTGAGTTAAGAAAGTAAACCCAAGTCAAGAAAAAAAAAATATTCCATATTAAATGCCAAGTCTGTATATATTGTTACAGACACGACTTTGATGTTAAAGTGGGCCGAGCGGAATGGCCGTCGTGTCCGCACAAATTACCCGACTATACTCGACGTTGACGAAGTCGCGTTACGCTGGCTCAATAAGAAAAAGAAGACACCCGGCTGGGTTATAAAATGACGACACCAGGGATACGGTTCTCAAGACCTCCGGAGGAGATTATATTCGTTACGGAAGGTCAGATTACAGGGACGAGAGGTACAACATAGAAAGACAAGCACTTAGACACAATCTTATATTATTCCCAACAGACGACAGATAAACGGGACAAAGCTGACTCACACGGGGATTGATGGCTAGGAAAGGCAAGGTAGCGATGGCTCCAGGTGCACCTGGGCTCGGGGCAGGATCAACACGGTTCGGTCCAGAGATGCGGGGAGGTCTCGTCGCAGCGCTCAGAGGTGACGTTCTTTCTCAGGCGGGTCTTTCTCAGGCCTCTCCAAACTCAGGCGCATCTGTTTCAGCGCTCGCAGGTCCGTCTTTCTCCAGCTGGGGGCGCATCTGACGTCACGTCCGCTACGTGGCCGCGTATATCCGGCGGGGAGTGACACGCCCTCGGCTCGCTAGCGCCGCCCCAGATGGAATCGGTCCGCCCTTCTGATTGGGTGCGGGGGGTTACCAGGCTCCGCCCTTGAGGAGGAGCTGACAGCCAGCCCCTCCGTGGTAACCCCGTGGAGCGCGTGGTCAATGGCGCTAATCGAGCCGGTGTGAGGACGCATCCTCCCCCGCGCCGCCGCCATCTCCTCTGTTGTTGTTGTAATTGTTGGGGAAGAAGATGGAAGGAGGTATGGGAAAGGTCCTAAACTCACTACTGATGCCATATAATCACATTCTGGTGCAACGAAGAGTCATAATTAATGGAGACGAGGCCTTAACTGACATAGACTAAGAATAACTAGGAAGATGTCCGAAAGTTGTCTACGTGTGGTGCGGTGGACCTGGGCACGACATTTAATGGGGGAATAAGGGGAAGGTCGGCTCTACTGATTGTTATTTACATGCAATGGGACTAGGGAATGGGGGATTGGGGAAAGTTGGGGAGTATTGGAGAAAATAGGGGAATATTTACAAGCGGATATGGAGGCCAAATTCCATATTCGCAACATTGCACCCTTCTCTACCCTCGGGGCGTCCCGACCCGATAAATTTTTACCTACTTTAGTGTGGCACGCAATGTAGTTCCCTCTACTATTAACTCTACCCTGAGTGCGACAGTTTTACAGATATTCACGAATGAGTAAATATGTCCCCCTGCGACGTTGCACCCTTCTCCTCACAGAAACACACCCACAGGATAACCGAATCCGGAAAGAATTCTCAAACTAAACATACAGCCGGTAGGGAGCATTATTTACAAGATTACGCTGATATCTACACTACGATCCAGGACCTGTTTTTGGAGGAACACATGCAGATGTTATGCATAGAGAGAGCGCGCTTGCCAGCATCGATACACCAACCCACGAGTGCTCTGTGGCCGACGGCCTTTAATAACGTGCAGAGCACCCTTTCCCAGCATCAAAAGCACCACCCCACCACCAATCGGTGCAGTCACCATTGTTCATTGGAATAAAAATAAATTCGACAACCCCTAACCCTGCAGGTGTCTCTTGCTCTTCTTGTGGTGCACTTGGTGTTAACTAAAAGTGGTTCACCTGTATGGCATAGGTGCCACGTTGACCCATAGGTCCATCCCCGGGTGGTGCTTGGCCGCAAACGAACTGCGGTCCATTGTGGGTGGCCACAAACATTGCGGTCCATATGGTGTATCGATCCCAGCAGCAAACAGCGAAAGTGCAGGCCCACAACTGCGCAGCCAGCACCTCTCTCTCCTCTCTCTCTACCCCAAAGCCAGATCCTCGGAGGTGGGAGACAAAAGAAGAAACAAGTGAGTAAGGCGGTAAGGGCGCAAAAGTGCACGCAATGTAAGGTGATGCACACTGGGGGCACATGGGAACCAGGTGAGACAGGTACGTTCCTATCGTACGCCCCCCCCCCCCCCACCAGGTAACCTACATGGCCCCTCCCTTACCCCTTACTGTATCCACAAAACACAACACTACCCATAAACATCTACTTTACAAATCAACAAACATCCCTACTGTCTTCCCCGTTCCTCCCATATACCAAATTCGTCTTCTCTCCCTCCTAACCAATCAAATTTGCCATTTTCAACTCTCATCAAAATTTGCCATCTCCAACTCAACATCATAATTTGCCATTACCAATTCATCATCAGTCCCTCCTAGGGAGGGAGAGATGGAATCACCCCAATGTCTCATCCACGTCGTGATGCGTCTCACAAATCCACACAGCGATTCATCTCCTGCAACAAAACAAAGAAAACACAGGTGTGGAGTCATCATCATCACCACAGGTAAGTGGCTGCGTATGGTGCGACAGGTTCTTCAATCCTAACTATTTCCTAAATGACTTTAACAACTTTACACTACCCGGGGTCTTTCTCCGGCCAAACCATTGGCCCTCTTACTCTATGGGTTCTAAAAACCAATTCCCATTGGCCAACCTGTGGTGCTTTTCAATTTGGGGTCTCACTCCCCCGATTCATCTCCCGGTGCCCTCGCACAATTTCTGGGCTGCGGCGTGTACCTCTCCCAGTGGGTCTACCCACCTGCACACCTCCACCACTGCAGTTGCCTCCGAGCTTACCTGCTCCTCACCCTAACCTAACTACCTGGGGAAGGCCCTCTGGCTCTCTCCCCACTCCGTGCCCTCTCTGGCACTGGGCTGCCCGATCCACACCCGGGATCCTCAGGCACCCACTCACAACTACCGGCTCCCAGAGCCCACCTGCGGCCTCACCTGGCCGACATCCTCACAGTGGTGGAGTGCCCAACCAACTACACACACTAACAGGCTACACGCCCAGCCATTTCCACAACACTAATGCACCCATTCACAACACCATTCTGCAACCGCACCACAAATGCCAATATCCAACCACAATTTACCTGCACCCTCTACCTAACACTTACACTACCCGCCCCGGGTATCCGTGATGGGGTCCACTCTTCCCCCATTCACACCTTCGCACCATGCACACCACTCCGTACCACTTACTCCCACTCTCTCCACACACCTGTACCTGCACACCTGTGCTCTCACACCTGGTGCCACCTGCACCCTTCTCTCCCCAAGCGCATTCGCGCTGATCCACAACACTCACTACTCATACACTGCTCCTCACACCTGTCCAGTTGCACACCTGTGCAATCACACCTGTTCAATTCTCACACACACGGCATCATCTCAGCTAACTACTCCCTTCTGAAACTTGCGCTTCCCAGTCGTCCCTTTAAACTATTGCGCTCCCACGTCATTATCATCCATACTAATCTACCTGCGTCCCCACTACAGGTATCAGTCACTAACTAACCTTAACGTCACCTACTGTCATCTTCTAGGGCCCTATCAATATAACCTAACCCACCCGGGCTAGTTTTCACTGCCATACACCCCATAATCTAGTGCTCCTTTGCCCCCACATGGGAAGGGTGGCAGGGATGCCATCCCACCACATCGGGGGTCTCTCACTACCAATTTTGCACATCAAATTTCAACAAATCAAAAATTTGCCAATCACTACCCATCATCTGCCAATCACTACTGCCAATCCCTTGCCAATCATCAAATTTTGTTTTTCTCTAATTTTGGGTCCAATACACTAACCTCATCACCCAGTCGACTCACTAATACCTCTCGGTGCGCCAATCCCTGTCCAAAGCCCGGCTTCGTAAAGCCAAGCAATGGATGCTGGTTGTTTTGTGCCAGCGGCTGGATGCGTCCGGCATTCGGGGCAGGGACGGGGGCTTACCCGGGCCGAGATCCCACGCACCACCTCGGCGTGGAGCCATCCAATTGCCCGATCTCGACCTGCCGGCACGTCTCACCAAAAAGTGGTCGCCATGACGACCCTTTCTATCGGGCTGCCCGCTCCGCCTAGTGGAGCACGGACGCGGCCGTCCCACGCGAGGCCCAGCGTGGATCGCGCACGGCGGTCCTTTCGAACCCGCCGTGGCTCGGATCCCCGCTGGTTCTCGCGGCACGCGAAGCCCGGCACGCACCGAGGGCCCGATTCGGCTATAAGTCGTTCTAAACTCTACCCCGTCTAACGTCGATGCTTCACCTGGACGCTTACACCCCGCAGCCCGATCCTTGCTCACACATCCAGCCGTGCCCATGCTCCTCGTACCTTTCCTTACACACCCAGGTACACCCATTCCACTCACAGCCTTGGTCACACACCTGACCACCGAACACTTTGGCACACATTCGTTGCTCGCACACCTCACCAATACACCTCTTCGCGCCCCCTCCTCGGTCACCTCCTCTGTGGCAATCACAGGTGTGCTCTCATTCGCACACCCAACCATGTGCCTCACCACCAACTCCAGCGTGCATTCCCACTCACGCTCTACCATTCCAGGTGTGCATCCTTCCATCCCAGGTGTACATCCTCGCTCACCTGTCACAACTAACTCACGCTCCATGTCACTCTCACTACTTTCACCTCCATTCCTGACAGCGCACTCACCCTTCCTCTTGACAGCGCACTCTTTCCTCATGTACCTGTCCATCACACACCTTTCTCGCGCACACTCTCCCGTTACACCCTCTGTAACACTCACCACAGGTGTGCATTCTTCCTTGCCTTTGACAGCGCACTCTTTCCTCATGTACCTGTCCATCACACACCTTTCTCGCGCACACTCTCCCGTTACACCCTCTGTAACACTCACCACACCGCGCTTCCATGTGCTCCCTCGCACACACGCTACGACCGACTCATTCTCGCCAACACCCTCACTCCTTGGCACACACTTTTTCCTCACACACCCCAGAGTCGGACTTTCTCGCACACCTCCTCTTTCGCACACCAGACCTGTCACACACCTCACCAACGGCCTTTCACGAACACCCGGATCCAAACCAATCCCCAAGCTTCTTAAATCCCCTGGCGCATCATACGCACGACCATATTGGTCACCACTTACACCGGGTCCTCTTCCTCTTCGCTTCTCCTCCATCACCTGCGAATCCCTCATCCGGTTAATGAGCACATCATCACGATCCAAACACAGACTTTGGACCAATTCTTTTATCTCCTCTTTTATCTCTTTCTTATCCCCTCTCCGTCGCTTCTTAATTTCGCTCATCCCTTCTTCCACTTCTTCTAATTTGTGCTTCACCTCTTTTATTCCCCGGTACGTCTCCTCAAGCTCGTCCTCCAAGGCTACCTTGACCGTTTCCATGTGCGTCCTCACCTGCTGGTCCTTCGTCTCCATTACCTCTACCACCTCGTCCAACCTCGTTGTCAGTCCCTCACGTACCATCTGACATTCCCTCTTCGTCGCTATCAAGTCGTCTTTTAGTTCTTTCTGTGTCACTTTTAACCCTCCTAATACCGCAGTGTTCCTTTGAACCTGCTCCGTTAGTTCTTTTTGTCCCTCCGTCAGCTGTTCCACCTCCTGCGTCAGGACCTCTATGCCCCCCTGTAACTTTACAGTCCCCTTTCTCACCTCCTTCTCCATGTGCTCCTTACAGTGCCTCACCTCCTCGCGCACTCCTCCGACCTCCTCACTCACTCCTCTTCTGATCTCCTCTCCCATCACTTGCATCTCCTGCCCAGATGCCACCCTCATCTGCTCCATTTCCTCCCTGTGAGCATCCAGTTTGGTTTCTACCCCCATTCTGACCCCCTCTATCTGCTGCTCCATTTGTTTAACTTCCCTTTCCGCTTGGTCCCTCATGTCCCTCAATTTGCCTTCCATACTGTTTTCTAACCCCTCTAACCCATTTTTCACTCCCTCTATCTGATTCTCCTGGGCAGCCATTCTGTTTTCCACCCCCGTTAACCCATTCTTTACCTCTTTTATCCCGTTGTCTAACCCCTCAAAATTATTGTCTAACTTCCCAAATTTCTTGTCTAACTCCTCAAAATTATTGTCTAACTTCCCAAATTTCCTGTCTAACCCCTCACCAGTACCCCTCGCTTCGTCCCTCATTACCCCCATTTGGCCCTCCAATCGCTCACCCAATCGCTCAATTTGGCTCCCCATACTCATCTGTACAGCTGCCTGTAGCTGCGCAATGAGGGCCTGTATGTCAATCGGCTGCATGTTAAAGCCCGTTGATACAGCGGGCTCGGCTACCGCGCGCTCTTGCGAGGCGCCATTTTGCGTGCCTGCTACCCTCGCTGTTTCGCTCTCCTCATGTCCCTCAATTTGGTCCTGGACCGACCCTGCTTCACTCTCCCCTACCGGACCCCAGCCGTCTTGATCCGCCATAGCGCGACTTGCAAAATTCGAGTTTCGTAAAACAAATCCAAATTTTTTTTTTTTTTTTTTCGTTATAATTTCGGCGAGCGCAGTAACCGCGCTCCGGATCGATTTCGTCGAGCGCAGTACGCGCTCCGAATCGATTTTCCCTCCCAAAATTTGGGCCTAATTAATTTAGTCCCGGGTCCGAATCTCACTCCTCGACACCAATTGTTACCGTACTAACACAATTGGTGTCCAAAATTTGGGCTAAATAAATTTAGTCCCAGGTTCGAATCCAACTCCTGACAACCAATTGTTACAGACACGACTTTGATGTTAAAGTGGGCCGAGCGGAATGGCCGTCGTGTCCGCACAAATTACCCGACTATACTCGACGTTGACGAAGTCGCGTTACGCTGGCTCAATAAGAAAAAGAAGACACCCGGCTGGGTTATAAAATGACGACACCAGGGATACGGTTCTCAAGACCTCCGGAGGAGATTATATTCGTTACGGAAGGTCAGATTACAGGGACGAGAGGTACAACATAGAAAGACAAGCACTTAGACACAATCTTATATTATTCCCAACAGACGACAGATAAACGGGACAAAGCTGACTCACACGGGGATTGATGGCTAGGAAAGGCAAGGTAGCGATGGCTCCAGGTGCACCTGGGCTCGGGGCAGGATCAACACGGTTCGGTCCAGAGATGCGGGGAGGTCTCGTCGCAGCGCTCAGAGGTGACGTTCTTTCTCAGGCGGGTCTTTCTCAGGCCTCTCCAAACTCAGGCGCATCTGTTTCAGCGCTCGCAGGTCCGTCTTTCTCCAGCTGGGGGCGCATCTGACGTCACGTCCGCTACGTGGCCGCGTATATCCGGCGGGGAGTGACACGCCCTCGGCTCGCTAGCGCCGCCCCAGATGGAATCGGTCCGCCCTTCTGATTGGGTGCGGGGGGTTACCAGGCTCCGCCCTTGAGGAGGAGCTGACAGCCAGCCCCTCCGTGGTAACCCCGTGGAGCGCGTGGTCAATGGCGCTAATCGAGCCGGTGTGAGGACGCATCCTCCCCCGCGCCGCCGCCATCTCCTCTGTTGTTGTTGTAATTGTTGGGGAAGAAGATGGAAGGAGGTATGGGAAAGGTCCTAAACTCACTACTGATGCCATATAATCACATTCTGGTGCAACGAAGAGTCATAATTAATGGAGACGAGGCCTTAACTGACATAGACTAAGAATAACTAGGAAGATGTCCGAAAGTTGTCTACGTGTGGTGCGGTGGACCTGGGCACGACATTTAATGGGGGAATAAGGGGAAGGTCGGCTCTACTGATTGTTATTTACATGCAATGGGACTAGGGAATGGGGGATTGGGGAAAGTTGGGGAGTATTGGAGAAAATAGGGGAATATTTACAAGCGGATATGGAGGCCAAATTCCATATTCGCAACAATATATATTGCCGCTTCCTCTGGAGATGGTCCGTCAACTTGACAATGCTGTTTGTCATGGAGTGGTGGCTTTACGAAATTCTGGCATGAAACAGCGTGCTATTGCTCGGCAGTATGGCGCCACTCAAGGTCAGGTGTCAAAGATCCTGAAACCAAATGCTCAGAGGGGTGTCCCTACTCCAATACGGAGGCCAGGACGTCCACGCAGAACCACAAGGAGAGATGATCGCCAGCTGCACCGGTTAGCCTGCAATGGCCGTACCAAGTCAGCTAATCGGCTTCTGGCTGAGTGGCAGCAACTGACAAATGTGCCTGTATACAGAAGGCTAGTCAACCAACGACTGGTTCAAGCAGGCTATCGTGCCAGGCGTCCCCTGAGAAAGCCACGCCTGACCAGACAACACAGCCAGCGCCGATTGCAGTGGGCCAGAGAGCACCGTCAATGGCAGCCAGGACACTGGAATCACGTGACCTTCAGTGACGAGTCTAGATTTCTGGTCTATCGTCAAGATTGCCGCATCCGAGTGCGCAGACAAGTGCATGAAGCCCACAACAAAGATTGTATAGTGCCAAGAGTCCAAGCTGGAGGTGGTGGGGTGGCCGTTTGGGCTGCTTTTCATGCAGTGGGCAAAACTGACCTGGTTGTTCTGAATGGAAACCTGAACCAGTTCAAGTACAGGGTCATTCTGGAAGAAACATTGCTTCCATTTGCTTGTGCAGCCTTTCGAGGAAACATTGTCTTCCAAGATGACAATGCACGGCCTCATCGTGCTCGCATGATCCAACACTTTCTTGCTGACCGTGGTGTAGAGCATATGGAGTGGCCTGACATGTCCCCGGATATGAATCCGACAGAGAACTTGTGGGCAGAATTAACGCGTCAAATCGACAACTTGGACCAGCAGCCTACATCTGTGCATGAATTGCAGCAGACTATTGTCACTGCATGGCAAGCGATTCCTGTCCAAACCTTGGCAAATCTCGTGAACAGCATGCCTCGATGTGTACGTGCTCTCCTGAATGCTCGTGGGAGTTACACGAAGTACTGAACTGTAATTTTACTGTCCGTAATCCCAGTCATAATTTAGCTTTTGTTTTTGTTGAAAAATGTTTTGGCTAATGTGCAAAATAAAGAGATACTTCTGGAAAACGTACAGAAGTTTAACACAGTACTGTCCGTGAATTGAGTTCGATATCAGTTTACATCACTTTCAAGGATCAATTTATTTGCTTTGAAATGTCAAATGTGGTTTTTGTTTCTTTTAAAGGTCACATTAACAAAATCTGGAATAATTTCAACATAATTCCAATGAACTTTTGGTTCAAAGTCATCTTGAAAAGTAAGTTCACCCCCACAAAAAAATATTCCATATTAAATGCCAAGTATATATATATATATATATATGTATATATATGTATATATATGTATATATATGTATATATATGTATATATATGTATATATATGTATATATATGTATATATATGTATATATATGTATATATATGTATATATATGTATATATATTGTTGCGAATATGGAATTTGGCCTCCATATCCGCTTGTAAATATTCCCCTATTTTCTCCAATACTCCCCAACTTTCCCCGATCCCCCATTCCCTAGTCCCATTGCATGTAAATAACAATCAGTAGAGCCGACCTTCCCCTTATTCCCCCATTAAATGTCGTGCCCAGGTCCACCGCACCACACGTAGACAACTTTCGGACATCTTCCTAGTTATTCTTATTCTATGTCAGTTAAGGCCTCGTCTCCATTAATTATGACTCTTCGTTGCACCAGAATGTGATGATATGGCATCAGTAGTGAGTTTAGGACCTTTCCCATACCTCCTTCCATCTTCGTCCCCAACAATTACAACAACAACAGAGGAGATGGCGGCGGAGCGGGGGAGGATGCGTCCTCACACCGGCTCGATTAGCTCCAGACCATGCGCTCCACGGGGTTACCACGAAGGGGCTCCTTGTCAGCTCCTCGTCAAGGGCGGAGCCTGGTAAACCCCCCGCACGCACCCAATGAGAAGCAACGTGCCGATTCCACGAGGGGGAGCTAACGAGCCGAGGGCGTGTCACTCCCCGCCGGATATACGCGGCCCCGCGCCGGATGGGAGTGAGATGCGCACCCAGCTTGGAGAAGGAAAGCCACCTGCGAGCGCTGAGTCAGATGCGCACCCAGCTTGGAGAAGGAAAGCCACCTGCGAGCGCTGAGTCAGATGCGCACCCAGCTTGGAGAAGGAAAGCCACCTGCGAGCGCTGAGTCAGATGCGCACCCAGCTTGGAGAAGGAAAGCCACCTGCGAGCGCTGAGTCAGATGCGCCCCCAGCTTGAGCAGACAAGACGCCATCCGAGCGCTGCGACCTCCCCGCATCTCTGGACCGGACCGAGTCGATTCTGACCTTTGAGCCCAGGTGCACCTGGAGCCATCGCTACCTGCCTTTCCTTGCCATCAATCCCCGTGTGAGTCAGCATTTTGTCCCGTTTATCTGTCGTCTGTTGGGAATAATATAAGATTGTGTCTAAGTGCTTGTCTTTCTATGCTGTCCCTCTTGTAGTTGTAATCTAACCTTCCGCCTTAATATAACCTCCTCCGGAGGTCTTGAGAACTGAACCCTTGGTGTCGTATTGTGTTAGTGTAATCCAGCCGGGTGTCTTCTTTTTCTTATTGAGCCAGCATAGCGCGACTAGTCAACGTTCGGGCACAATCGGGTAACTTGTGCAGACGTGGTCATACCATAAAACCGCTCGGTAAATAACATCCAAGCCACGTCTGTAACAATTGGTTGTCAGGAGTTGGATTCGAACCTGGGACTAAATTTATTTAGCCCAAATTTTGGAACACCAATTGTACTATTAGAGTAACAATTGGTGTCGAGGAGTGGAATTCGAACCCGGGACTAAATTTATTAGGCCCAAATTGGTAACAAGTAGAATCGATTCGGAGCGCGTTTCCCGCGCGAAATTATAACGGCGAAATTTGAATTTGTTTTACGAAAATAAAATAAAAAACCGAATTTTGCAAGTCGCGCTATGGCGGATCAAGACGGCTGGGGTCCGGTAGGGGAGAGTGAAGCAGGGTCGGTCCAGGACCAAATTGAGACACGTGAGGAGAGCGAAACAGCGAGGGTAGCAAGCACGCAAAATGGCGCCTCGCTGGTCACCGCGCCGGCAACCGTGGCAGCGCCCCCGATGGATTGGAACTTGTTTTGTATACAAATGACGGCCCTTGTGGTCCAGTATAATGAAGACATGAAAAACAGGATGGAGCGATTGGGAAACCAGATGGGGGTAATGAGGGACGAAGCGAGGGGTACCGGTGAGGGGTTAGACAATAATTTTAAGGGATTAGACAAGAAATTTGGGAAGTTAGACAATAATTTTGAGGAGTTAGACAAGAAATTTGGGAAGTTAGACAATAATTTTGAGGAGTTAGACAAGAAATTTGGGAAGATAGACAATAATTTTGAGGGGTTAGACAACGGGATAAAAGAAGTGAAAAATGGGTTAATGGGGGTAGAAAATAGAATGGCTGCCCAGGAGAATCAGATAGAGGGAGTGAAAATGGGTTAGAGGGGTTAGAAAACAGTATGGAAGGCAAATTGAGGGACATGAGGGACCAAGCGGAAAGGGAAGTTAAACAAATGGAGCAGCAGATAGAGGGGGTCAGAATGGGGGTAGAAACCAAACTGGATGCTCACAGGGAGGAAATGGAGCAGATGAGGGTGGCATCTGGGCAGGAGATGCAAGTGATGGGAGAGGAGATCAGGAGAGGAGTGAGTGAGGAGGTCGGAGGAGTGCGCGAGGAGGTGAGGCACTGTGAGGAGCACATGGAAAAGGAGGTGAGAAAGGGGACTGTAAAGTTACAAGGGGGCATAGAGGACCTGACGCAGGAGGTGGAGCAGCTGACGGTGGGACAAACGGAGTTAGTGGAGCAGGTTCAAAGGAACACTGCGGTATTAGGAGGTTTAAAAGCGACACAAAACGACATAAAAAACGACTTGATAGCGACAAAGAGGGAATGTCAGATGGTACGTGAGGGACTGACAACGAGGCTGGACGAGGTGATAGAGGTTATGGAGACGAAGGACCGGCAGGTGAGGACGCACATGGAAACGGTCAAGGTAGCCTTGGAGGACGAGCTTGAGGAGACGTACCGGGGAATAAAAGAGGTGAAGCACAAATTAGAAGAAGTGGAAGAAGGGATGAGCGAAATTAAGAAGCGACGGAGAGGGGATAACAAAGAGATAAAAGAGGAGATAAAAGAATTGGTCCAAAGTCTGTGTTTGGATCGTGATGTGCTCGTTAACCGGATGAGGGATTCGCAGGTGATGGAGGAGAAGCGAAGAGGAAGAGGACCCGGTGTAAGTGGTGACCAATATGGTCGTGCGTATGATGCGCCAGGTGATTTAAGAGGCTTGGGGGTCGAGATAGACCCGGGTGTTCGTGAGAGGCCGTTGGTGAAGTGTGCGACAGGTCTGGTGTGCGAAAATGGAGGTGTGCAAGAAAGTCCGACTCTGGGGTGTGTGAGGAAAAAGTGCGTGCCAAGGAGTGAGTGTGCTGGCGAGAGTGAGTCGGTCGTAGCGCGTGTGCGAGGGAGCACGTGGAAGCGCGGGGTGGTGAGTGTTACAGAGGGTGTGACGGGAGAGTGTGCGCAAGAGTGTGCGCGAGAAAGGTGTGTGACGGACAGGTGCATGAGGAAAGAGTGCGCTGTCAGAAGTAAGGAAGAGTGTCCACCTGTGGTGAGTGTTACAGAGGGTGTAACGGGAGAGTGTGCGCGAGAAAGGTGTGTGACGGACAGGTGCATGAGGAAAGAGTGCGCTGTCAGAAGTAAGGAAGAGTGTCCACCTGTGGTGAGTGTTACAGAGGGTGTAACGGGAGAGTGTGCGCGAGAAAGGTGTGTGACGGACAGGTGCATGGGGAAAGAGTGTGCTGTCAAGAGTAAGGGTGAGTGCGTTGTCACGAGTGGAGGTGAAAGTAGTGAGAGTGACATGGAGCGTGAGTTGGTTGTGACAGGTGAGCAAGGATGCACACCTGGGATGGTAGAGCGTGTGTGGGAAGGCACATTTGAGTTGGTAGTGAGGCACGTGGATGGGTGTGCGAATGAGAGCACACCTGTGATTGTCACAGAGGAAGTGACCGAGGAGGGGGCGCGAAGAGGTGTGTTAGTAAGGTGTGCGAGCGACGAATGTGTGCCAAAGTGTTCGGTGGTCAGGTGTGTGACCAAGTCGGTGAGCGGAGTGAGTGTACCGAGGTGTGAAAGAAAAGGTACGAGGAGCATGGGCACAGCTGGATGTGTGAGCAAGGAACGGGCTGCGGGGTGTAAGCAAGCAGGTGAAGCATCGACGGTGACCGGGTTAAAGGTTAGGTCGACTTTTAGCCGAAGCGGGCCCTCGGTGCGTGCCGGGTTTCGCGTGCCGCGAGAACCAGCGGGGATCCGAGCCACGGCGGGTTCGAAAGGACCGCCGTGCGCGATCCGTGCTGGGCCTCGCTTTGAACGTCCGTGCTCCACTAGGCGGAGCGGGCGGCCCGATAGAAAGAGTCGTCATGGCGACCACTTTTTGTTGAGGAATTCCGGCAGGTCGAGATCGGGACATTGGATGGTTCCGTGCCGAGAAGGTGCGTGGGATCTCGGGCCGGGTAAACCTCCTTCCCTGCACCGAGTGCCGGACGTATCCAACCGCTGGCACAAAACAACCAGCATCCATTGCTTGGCTTTACGAAGCCGGGCTTTGGACAGGGATTGGCGCACCGAGAGGTATTAGTGAGTCGACTGGGTGATGAGGTTAGTGTTTTGGACCCAAAATTGGAGAAAAACAAAATTTGATGATTGGCAAGGGATTGGCAGTAGTGATTGGCAGATGATGGGCAGTGATTGGCCAAATTTTTGATTTGTTGAAATTTGATGTGCAAAATTGGTAGTGAGAGACCCCCGATGTGGTGGGATGGCAAATCCACCATCCCTCACAGGGGGGGGGCAAAGGAGCAATAGCTTATGGGGTGTATGGCAGTGAAAACTAGCCCGGGTGGGTTAGGATATTGTGTGTAGGGATCTAGAGAAGATGACCTTAGGTAACGTTAAGGTTAGTTAGTGACTGATACCTGTAGTGGGGACGCAGGTAGATTAGTGTGGATTATAATGACGAGGGAGCGCAATAGTTAAAGGGACGACTGGGAAGCGCAAGTTTCAGAAGGGAGTAGTTAGCTGAGATGATGCTGTGTGTGTGAGAATTGAACAGGTGTGATTGCACAGGTGTGCAACTGGACAGGTGTGTGGAGCAGTGTATGAGTAGTGAGTGTTGTGGATCAGCGCGAATGCGCTTGGGGAGAGAAGGGTGCCGGTGGCACCAGGTGTGAGAGCACAGGTGTGCAAGTACAGGTGTGTGGAGAAAGTTGGAGTAAGTGGTACGGAGTGGTGTGCATGGTGCGAAGGTGTGGATGGGGGAAGAGTGGACCCCCATCACGGATACCCGGGGCGGGTAGTGTAAGTGTTAGGTAGAGGGTGCAGGTAAATTGTGGTTGGATATTGGCATTTGTGGTGCGGTTGCAGAATGGTGTTGTGGATGGGTGCATTAGTGTTGTGGAAATGGCTGGGCGTGTAGCCTGTTAGTGTGTGTAGTTGGTTGGGCACTCCACCACTGTGAGGATGTCGGCCAGGTGAGGCCGCAGGTGGGCTCTGGGAGCCGGTAGTTGTGAGTGGGTGCCTGAGGATCCCGGGTGTGGATCGGGCAGCCCAGTGCCAGAGAGGGCACGGAGTGGGGAGAGAGCCAGAGGGCCTTCCCCTGGTAGTTAGGTTAGGGTAAGGAGCAGGTAAGCTCGGAGGCAACTGCAGTGGTGGAGGTGTGCAGGTGGGTAGACCCACTGGGAGAGGTACACGTCGCAGCCCAGAAATTGTGCGAGGGCACCGGGAGATGAATCGGGGGAGTGAGACCCCAAATTGAAGCGCACCACAGTTTGGCCAATGGGAATTGGTTTTTAGAACCCATAGTGTAAGAGGGCCAATGGTTTGGCCGGAGAAAGACCCCGGGTAGTGTAAAGTTGTTAAAGTCATTTAGGAAATAGTTAGGATTGATGAACCTGTCGCACCATACGCAGCCACTTACCTGTGGTGATGATGATGACTCCACACCTGTGTTTTCTTTGTTTGTGTTGCAGAAATGAGAATTGCTGTTGGATTTGTGAGACGCATCACGACGTGGATGAGACATTGGGGTGATTCCATCTCTCCCTCCTTAGGAGGGACTGATGATGAATTGGTGATGGCAAATTATTATGTTGAATTGGTAATGGCAAATTTTGATGTTGAGTTGAAAATGGCAAATTTTGATGAGAGTTGAAAATGGCAAATTTGATTGGTTAGGAGGGAGAGAAGACGAATTTGGTTTATGGGAGGAACGGGGAAGACAGTAGGGATGTTTGTTGATTTGTAAAATAGATGTTTATGGGTAGTGTTGAGTTTTGTGGATACAGTAAGGGGTAAGGGAGGGGCCATGTAGGTTACCTGGTGGGGGGGGCGTACGATAGGAACGTACCTGTCTCACCTGGTTCCCATGTGCCCCCAGTGTGCATCACCTTACATTGCGTGCACTTTTGCGCCCTTACCACCTTACTCACTTGTCTGCTTCTTTTGTCTCCCACCTCCGAGGATCTGGCTTTGGGGTAGAGAGAGAGGAGAGAGAGGTGCTGGCTGCGCAGTTGTGGGCCTGCACTTTCGCTGTTTGCTGCCGGGATCGATACACCATATGGACCGCAATGTTTGTGGCCACCCACAATGGACCGCAGTTCGTTTGCGGCCAAGCACCACCCGGGGATGGACCTATGGGTCAACGTGGCACCTATGCCATAAAGGTGAACCACTGTTAATTAACACCACTGAAGGCCACAAGAAGAGCAAGAGACACCTGCAGGGTTAGGGGTTGTCGAATTTATTTTTATTCCAATGAACAATGGTGACTGCACCGATTGGTGGTGGGGTGGTGCTGTTGATGCTCGGGAAGGGTGCTCTGCACGTTATTAAAGGCCGTCGGCCACAGAGCACTCGTGGGTTGGTGTATCGATGTTGGCAAGCGCGCTCTCTCTCTATGCATAACATCTGCATGTGTCCCTCCAAAAACAGGTCCTGGATCGTAGTGTAAATAGCAGCGTAGTCTTGTAAATAATGCTCCCTACCGGCTGTATGTTTAGTTTGAGAATTCTTTCCGGATTCGGTTATCCTGTGGGTGTGTTTCTGTGAGGAGAAGGGTGCAACGTCGCAGGGGGACATATTTACTCATTTGTGAATATCTGTAAAACTGTCGCACTCAGGGTAGAGTTAATAGTAGAGGGAACTACATTGCGTGCCACACTAAAGTAGGTAAAAATTTATCGGGTCGGGACGCCCCGAGGGTAGAGAAGGGTGCAATGTTGCGAATATGGAATTTGGCCTCCATATCCGCTTGTAAATATTCCCCTATTTTCTCCAATACTCCCCAACTTTCCCCGATCCCCCATTCCCTAGTCCCATTGCATGTAAATAACAATCAGTAGAGCCGACCTTCCCCTTATTCCCCCATTAAATGTCGTGCCCAGGTCCACCGCACCACACGTAGACAACTTTCGGACATCTTCCTAGTTATTCTTATTCTATGTCAGTTAAGGCCTCGTCTCCATTAATTATGACTCTTCGTTGCACCAGAATGTGATGATATGGCATCAGTAGTGAGTTTAGGACCTTTCCCATACCTCCTTCCATCTTCGTCCCCAACAATTACAACAACAACAGAGGAGATGGCGGCGGAGCGGGGGAGGATGCGTCCTCACACCGGCTCGATTAGCTCCAGACCATGCGCTCCACGGGGTTACCACGAAGGGGCTCCTTGTCAGCTCCTCGTCAAGGGCGGAGCCTGGTAAACCCCCCGCACGCACCCAATGAGAAGCAACGTGCCGATTCCACGAGGGGGAGCTAACGAGCCGAGGGCGTGTCACTCCCCGCCGGATATACGCGGCCCCGCACCGGATGGGAGTGAGATGCGCACCCAGCTTGGAGAAGGAAAGCCACCTGCGAGCGCTGAGTCAGATGCGCACCCAGCTTGGAGAAGGAAAGCCACCTGCGAGCGCTGAGTCAGATGCGCACCCAGCTTGGAGAAGGAAAGCCACCTGCGAGCGCTGAGTCAGATGCGCACCCAGCTTGGAGAAGGAAAGCCACCTGCGAGCGCTGAGTCAGATGCGCCCCCAGCTTGAGCAGACAAGACGCCATCCGAGCGCTGCGACCTCCCCGCATCTCTGGACCGGACCGAGTCGATTCTGACCTTTGAGCCCAGGTGCACCTGGAGCCATCGCTACCTGCCTTTCCTTGCCATCAATCCCCGTGTGAGTCAGCATTTTGTCCCGTTTATCTGTCGTCTGTTGGGAATAATATAAGATTGTGTCTAAGTGCTTGTCTTTCTATGCTGTCCCTCTTGTAGTTGTAATCTAACCTTCCGCCTTAATATAACCTCCTCCGGAGGTCTTGAGAACTGAACCCTTGGTGTCGTATTGTGTTAGTGTAATCCAGCCGGGTGTCTTCTTTTTCTTATTGAGCCAGCATAGCGCGACTAGTCAACGTTCGGGCACAATCGGGTAACTTGTGCAGACGTGGCCATACCATAAAACCGCTCGGTAAATAACATCCAAGCCACGTCTGTAACAATATGTATATATATGTATATATATGTATATATATGTATATATATATATATATATATATATATATATATATATATATATATATATATATACAGGGGGCTGCAAAAGTAGGTGGGTATATATATATACATAATTATATATATATATATATGAGAGACGTCGATGTGTTGCCATTTTTCTCAGAGTTGGTCAAACGGATCTTCAAACTATTATGGGTTCGTCAGTGAGTTCTGGTGAATGTTTTTGAAAGTTTGAAAAAACAAAAAAGTTGCATTTAAAAATATATATATTTCTGGAGGAGAAGGGGTGGCGGTGCCTTAGCTTATCTGAACTCGAACAACTACACCCCCCTCTCCCCTTTTACTTGGGTGTAGGGAAGTGTTTTGAGCCCCCACAAGAAATATGTGAAACAAATTCCAAATTTGATTTTTTCAAAATACCAACAGGATTTAGAACAGCAATGGGCAACGCCAGGTACCCCAACTAGTATATGTCTCCAGCATGCAAAATGGAGGAATTTTTTTTCAGCATGTCAACGACAAAACGGTTGTTGATAGGACACTAGGAGTCAAAGCAACATCAAGGTATTCTTGTTGTATTGCACTGTTCTTCCAAACTGTAATGTGTTTATACATTCTTTGTAAAGTCTAATTTCTGTAAATCTCAAGGTGAATGCATTGCTGGGATTGATTGTTAAATATCGGCAAAGTTAAAGTTGTCAATAATTTTGCAAAAAAAGGAAAATTTCTTCAAAAGTACACAACTGTCTCTTCCCAGCGGAAGTGATTTGTTGTCACGTCCTCGCATCCTATAGGAATTGGTGTGTGAGGCTGTGCTCGAGTGTGTCCGTGGGCCACGTGAGTGCATGGCCCAGCTGCTGGCAGAACCTGCAGAAATCGAGCGGACCCTTCAAGATGGCGAGGTCCGAGCAAGGCATATGGCGAACGCCACCACAGAGCTTATCCGAACTCGAACTTTCTTGATTTGACATTGTCTTGCTCCTCCTTTTTATTTTTCTCACAAACCATTAAATTGCAGTAATCATATATCTGTATATACATTGCAATTTTTGAATAGATTGAATGTCTACATTTTCCACATCTTGGCTTAGTTGAGTAGCTAGTTATCTCAGTTGGTTGTGTGCTTGCCACAAAGTTTACTTGTTGGCTAAAAGTCTGTTTGCCCAACAAGCTAAAAGTCATTAGGCACTGTTTAGGCCATGATATAAGGCCTTCTATCATTCAATTTTGTTATGTACCTCATGTGAACAAGTGTATTTCATTTTGAATATTAGATCCGCATGTATTAAGTCAAAATCTGCAATTCCACACTCAATATTCCACCACAAAAGGTTATTATTTAGCCCAAGAACACGCTCACTATTTGATATTCGCGCAGACCTGATCACTCAGTACTATGGTCACATCAACCAATCAGAGGCAGCCGGATTAATTTACGGCACTATTTTATCTTCATCACGTAGTTCCGGCCTACTTGGTTTGCTGCAGAAAGGAATGTAAACAATGCGGTCTGATCAATTTTTGTCTAAAAAAAAAAAAAAAAATTCGAAATTTGATTCAATTTGTCGATATGAGATGGGAAATAATGCGAGAGTTCACCTCACAATGGGCTGAGTGTGATGGCGAGGTAAAAACCATTGCTTCTCGTGTGATTTTCCAGTGTGAAGTTACGTACGTAACGAGGAAAATAAACCTTTTGTTCAGCCAGTGGTTGAGCTTGAGTAGAGTAATTTTTAGTAAGACAGCCTTTCGGTTGATGGTTAATCTCTTTTCCCACTCGCCTAATCTTGAAGGCATCCGAGAGTAAACAACGTGAAGTTCCACAAAAACAAGTTTCAATTTCGCATGAGTGAGGTGAACTATGTCAACATGGAGCAGCAACGAAGGCTGGAAAGGGTGGAAATGCTAATGGTTCGGTGGATGTGCGGAGTATCGTTGAGAGAGAGGAAGACAAATGATGAATTGCGAAAGATGATGGGAATGGAGCCTGTCATGGATGCTGTGAAGAGAAACAGGTTGAGATGGTTTGGTCATGTGTTGAGGAAGGATGAAAGTGACTGGTTGAGAAGAGTGATGGAAATGAATGTTGAAGGAAGTAGAGGACGGGGCAGACCGAGAAAGACTTGGCTCAAGGTGGTGGAAGAAGAAATGCGGGCAAGGGGGTTAACAAGGGGAGATGCAGAAAATAGGGCAAAATGGAGAAGATTGTCATGGGGACCGTAAGGCTAACCCCCGCTCTAGCAGGGAAAATGGCCTTAAAATGCCTGTTGTTGTTGAGGTGAACTATGTCGGCAGTGTGATTTCTGCAGAAGGCCGAAAGCCAGACCCAGAAAAAGTGAGAACCATCGCCGAGTACTTTCAGCCTGAGAACAAGGAAGACTTGCAACGGTTCTTCGGAACGGTGCATTATTTGGGCTGGATTATCACCAACCTATCCGCTCGTATGGCCCACTCAGACTAATCCTGAAGAATAATAATAATAATAATAATAATAATAATAATAATTCATTTATTTTGTATAGCGCTTTTCAAGAAGCCCAAAGGCGCTTTGACAGAGTGGAAAACATAATGCATAACGATACATGAAAACAACAATTGCAAAAAGACGAATCAATAGGGAAATATTTAAAGCAAAAGGAGGGAGAAGGAGAAGAGATGGTCAGGGGTTAAATGCTGTGGGTTGAATGTTGAATGCAGTGCTGAACAGGTTGGTCTTTAGTGATGTTTTGAATGTGGTGAGTGAGGAGGAGTCTCTGATGGTGTGAGGTAGTGAGTTCCAGAGGGTGGGAGCAGCGATGGAGAAGGCCCTGTCCCCCCAGGATCTGAATTTGGTCCGGATGGAGGGGGTCAGGAGGTTGGTACCAGCAGAGCGGAGGTTGCGGGTGGGAGTGTGTCTGGAGAGGAGGTCAGCCAGGTAGGATGGGGCCAGGTTATGGAGGGCTTTCTTTGTATGTCAAGAGGAGGATTTTGTACTGGATTCTCTGGGGGATGGGAAGCCAGTGAAGCTTGTAAAGGACGGGGGTGATGTGGTCACGGGTCCGGGAATGGGTGAGTAGACGGGCAGCGGAGTTCTGAATGTATTGGAGTTTATTGGTGATTTTTGAGGGTGAACCATAGAGGAGGCTATTGCAGTAGTCCAGACGGGAGGTGATGAAGGCATGGATGAGGGTTTCTGCAGCCGTGGAGGAGAGGGATGAGCGGAGACGGGCAATGTTTTTCAGGTGAAAGAAGGCTGACTTTGTGATCTGTTTAGTGTATTTGTCGAAGGAGAGGGTTTGGCCAAAGATGACGCCAAGATTCCGGATGTGAGGGGAGGTGGATACTGGGATACCGTAGATGTTGAGGGCAAAGTTATGGGTTGATTTTGTGAGCGTTTTTGGGCCAATGATGATTATTTCAGATTTATCACAGTTAAGCTTGAGGAAGTTGATTTGAAGCCAGGATTTTATTTCAGTGATGCAGTTTGTCCGGATAGAGTGGGTGTCGGTGGAGACGGACTTGGTGGAGATGAAAAGCTGGATGTCATCGGCGAAGCAGTGGAATTGGAGACCATGATGGCGGATTAAGTGACCGAGGGGGGACAGGTAAAGTATGAAGAGGAGGGGGCCAAGAACTGAACCTTGGGGGACACCTTGGGGGAGGGGAGCAGTGGGGGATTTGCAGTTATTGATGGAGATGAACTGGCGTCTGTCAGAGAGGTATGATTTAATCCAAGAGAGGGCAGTGCCGCTAACGTTAAAGGTGGATTCAAGTCGGGTGAGGAGGATGGTGTGATCGATGGTGTCAAAGGCAGCGCTGAGGTCGAGGAGGACGAGAATGTTGAGGTTGCCAGCGTCAGAGGAGAGGAGAAGGTCGTTGGTGATTTTGAGGAGAGCAGTTTCAGTACTGTGGTTGGAGCGGAAGCCGGATTGGAATGTTTCATACAGGTTATTGGCAGAGAGGTGATGTTTGAGTTGAGCGGCTACAGCGCGTTCCAAAACTTTCGACAGAAAGGGTAGGTTGGAGATGGGTCTGAAGTTGTTTAGGGTGTCAGGGTTTAGACCAGGTTTTTTTAGAATGGGGGTAACAGCAGCAATTTTGAGGGAAGGTGGGACGATGCCTGTAGACAGGGAGGAGTTTATTGTTGCAATGATAAGTGGAGAGAGAGCAGGGAGGGAGGCCTTGACAAAGCTGGAGGGGATGGGGTCAAGAGTGCAGGTGGCAGTTTTCATTCCTATGAGGAGTTCAGAGAGGTCAGTAGGGGAGAACGGGGAGAACCGAGACAAGGGATGGCAGGACAAGGGGGGGCAGGTGGTTGGAGGGGGAGCGGGTGCAGTGGTGGTCAAGCTGTTGTAGATGTTGTCAATTTTGCGTTGGAAGAAAGAGAGGAAGGAGATGCAGTTGTCTACTGTGAAGAAAAGACGTTGATTGATTGGCATTGGAGCAGTGGGCAGGACGCTGCATTTCAGGATATCAAGCAAACTTTGACCACAACACCCACTTTGAAGTTCTTCGATGTCCAATCTGCTGTTGTGATACAAGCCGATGCATCAAAGGCAGGCCTGTGTGCTTGCCTCATGCAAAAAGGTCACCCAGTGGCGTATTCTTCCAGGTCACTATCTGAAGCAGAACAAAATTACGCACCGATTGAAAAAGAACTTTTGTCGATTGTTCTTGCACGTGAAAAAAATCAATCAGTATGTGTTTGGTAAAGCTGTGATTGTTGAAACGGACCATACGCCGCTTGAGATGATCATTCAGAAGAACCTCCGAAAAGCTTCATCCCGACCACCAGAGAATGCTTATGTGACTGTTCAAGTACTCCACAAACATTCGATACAAGCCAGGTCCTCAAATGCATGTCGCTGATGTATTGTCACGTGCCTACATCCCAATGATTCGGTTGAGAAGGACCTCATGGCAGATGTGGAGGTAGATTCATCAGATCTCTTCCCATGACTAATGGGAAGTTAGAGGAAATGCAGCAAGCAACAAAAGGGAATAATTGTCTTGTGGAGCTGAATAGACTTGAAAAATACAGTTGGCCGACCACAAAAAGGTATGTGACCGAGCGTGGTCACCATTACTGGAGTATGAGGGACGTAGTTCATGAGACTGAGGTACTCGTGTGCCTGGGTGACAAACTCATCAGTCCGGCCATATTGAGAATGCAAGTCCTTAATAACATCCAGGAAAGCCATCTGGGAATATACGAGTAAGGCATGGGCACGCGAAATAGTCTACCGGCCTGGCATCTCAAAGGACATTGAAGAGACTGTGGCGCACTGCAAGCAAATGTACCCAATATCCTCGGAACAACCAAAATGAGCCTCTTGTGGAGGTAGTTCTTGCATGTGTAAAACATCAATCAGCATGTGTTTGGTAAAACTGTTATTGTTGAAACGGACCATAAGCTGCTTGAGATGATCAGTCAGAAGAACCTCCGAAAGGCTTCATCCCGACTTCAGAGATGCTTCACTTTGCTTCAGAGTCCTCCCCACTCCTCCCTGTCCCCCCACTCCTCCTCCCTCTTCTGCTCCTCCCCACTCACCCACCCTCCCTGTCCTCCCCACTCTTTCTCCCTCCCTGTCCCCCCACTCCTCCTCCCTCCCTGTCCGCCCCACCCCACTCCTCCCCCCCTCCCCACTCCCCTGTCCTCCCCACTCCCCGTCCCCCCACTCCTTGCCCCCCTCCACTCCCTGTCGTCCCCCCACTCCCTGTCCTACTCCCTCCCCATCCTCCCTGTCCCCCCCCCACTCCTCCTCCTTCCCCCGTCCTCCCCACTCCTCCTCCTCCCTGTCCCCCCACTCCTCCTCTCTCCCTGTCCTCCCCACTCCCACTCCCCCCACTCCCTGTCCCCCTCCACTCGCTGTCTTCCCCCCACTCCTTGTACTACTCCCTCCCCATCCTCCCCACTCCTCCTGTCCTCCCCACTCCCCGTCCTCCCCACTCCTCCTCCCTCCCTCTCCCCCCCACTCCTCCCTCTCCCCCCACTCCTCCTCCCCTCCCTCTCCCCCCACTCCTCCTCCCTCCCTGTCCCCCACTCCTCCTCCCTCCCTGTCCCCCACTCCTCCTCCCTGTCCCCCCCACCCCCCACTCCCCGTCCTCCAATTCCCTGTCCTCCCCACTCCACACTCCCAGTCCTCCCAATTCCCCGTCCTCTCCACTCCCCATTCCCGGCTTCCCCACTCCCCGTCCTCCCCATTCTCCGTGCTCCCCACTCCCCATTCCCATTCCCCGTCCTCCCCACTCTCCATTCCCCGTCCTCCCCACTCCCATTCCCCATCCCCGTCCCTCCTCCCCGCCTCTCCCTCTCAGCACTACCCTTCCTCCCAACTCCCCCATCCACACTCCCCATTCCACATCCTCCCCGACTCCCTGTCCTCCCACTCCCCTTCCCATTCCCACACTCCCCACTCCCCCCCCCCATTCCACTTCGTCACTCCCCTCCCCCACCATCCCAATTCCCAACTCCCCTCCCCACCATTCCCAATTCCCCCTCCCCCATCTCCAATTCCCTCCCCCCCTCATTCCCAATTCCCGTCCTCCTCACTCCTCCCCACTCCCCGTCTTCCCCACTCCCCATCCTCCCAATTTCCCATCCTCCCCACTCCCCGTCCACCCCACTCCCCGTCCTCCGCACCTCCCCGACCTAACCACTCCCCGTCCTCCCCACTCCCTGTCCTCCCACCACTTCCCCTTCTCCGTCCTCCCCATTCCCCGTCCTCCCCACTCCCCGTCCTCCCCATTCCCCGTCCTCCACACTCCCCATTCCCAATGCCCCATTCCCCCCTCCCCCATTCCCAAACTCCCCTCCCCCACCATTCCCTATTCCTCCCCCATTCCCCCAACCCCAATTCCCCACATTCCCAATTCCCAACCCCATTCCCAATCCCCCCCCCCCATTCCCAATCCCCCCATTCCCAATCACCCTCCCCCATCCCAATCCCCCCCCCTCATTCCCAATTCCCCGTCCACTCCCCACTCCCCGACCTCCCCACTCCACGACCTCCCCACTCCCCCGACCTCCCCACTCCCCGTCTCCCTCCCCGTCCTCTCTCCACCCATCTCCGTCCCTCTCCCCCATTCTCCGTCCTCCCCACTTCCCCGTCCTCCCCACTCCCCCACTCCCCTGTCCTCCCCCACTCCCCCATTCCCAGTTCTCCCCCCCTCCCCCATTCCCAACTCCACCCCCACCTTCCCAGATTTCTCCCCAATTCAACCAATTCCCACCCCCATTCGCCAATCCCTCCCCGAGTCCCAATTCCCCCCCCCCCATTCCCAATGCCCCACTCCACTCCCCAATCTCCCGTCCTCCCCACTCCCTGTCCTCCCCACTCCCTGTCCTCCCCACTCCCCATTCCCCGTTCTCCCCCCTCCCCCATTCTCCCCCCTCCCCCATTCCCAACTCCCTCCCCCACCATTCCCCAATTTCTCCCCCATTCACAATTCCCCCCCCCCCCATGTCCCAATCCCTCCCCCATTCCAATTCCCCCCCCCCCCCTTCCAATGCCCCACTCCACCTCCCCAATTCCAGTCCTCCCCACTCCCCATTCCACCAATGAAATGGCGTCGCGAGCGCGGTGCCTGATATTAGGGACCGGGATGCCGCCAGGGCGCTGCGCGCACTCCTACGTCACGCTGTGCATGGCACTCTGTGACCGCCGATGCGGTGCAACGTGCAATGCTTTGTGGGCAAATCGTTTTTATGCCATGGTATGTCATATTTTGGACTTAACCACTCTTCATGACCGATCATGTGACATCTACACACTCATGGCTACCACCGAGACGGATCCTGGTTTCACGTGAGTAATATTTACCATATTTGCTCGATTTTCG